>NW_010118216.1:4487-31614 GCF_000699245.1 Pterocles gutturalis | reverse complement strand
GCAGGCTCCCCGGAGCATCCCCAGGGCGTGCAGAGGGCTCCTCGCTCAACCCCGGGGTTCCCAAGGGGACCCAGCCACCTTTCATCCCGACGGCAGGCTCCAAGGAGTGCGAGAAGGAGCCAGGCAGGCTGGGTGATGTGGGGTGCCCCACGTGGGGGGCTCCTGGCCATTTTATGAGACCTGTGGATGCGGGTCGGTCCCTGCAATGGAGCGGGAGACTGAGCTGCTCACACATGTGGCCTGTCACACAGGCAGTCCTTGTGCAGTGTCTTATTCTTCATGCTACTTATTCTCAGGCCATCTAATCAGGAAAACCGTTTCTTTCTAAAAATGCAGTTATTTTAAAAACCCTCATAAACATTGTCTTCCATGTTGTAAAATAATCAGTAGATTTAATTTTGGTTAATAATGATGTGAAAGTGTGTTGTTATTTTCCAACAATCATATCTTTAGGCCAAAATTAAAGTTTGGGTTTATCTTGAGCAGTGGCTACATTATTTCTTTTCCTAAGTGCAGTGGTGGGCTTGTTTCCCTGTCATGTTTGAAAGTAAATTGTATTTTACTGCCCCTCTGCTTAGTACTAAGAGAGCTGAAGCCAGCTTTCTGTTAGAACAGAAATCAAACCAGTCATTTTTGTAGTCACTTACCTCTGTACAATACCCAATAGCTCTTTGTCAGAAGTATTAAAAAAATACTTATTTTTCTGTGTTCTCCAGAATATTCCCAGACAATTCCTTTGGGGGTCTGTCCTTGGGACAGATCCCAGACGTGTGCCAATGCTCTACACCCTCCTGAAGATGCACCGGGAGAATCATCTGCTTCTTGCCAACAAGAAGAGCTTAAGAACACCCACGCTGCAAGTGTATCGCTGTGAGCAGCTATGGCTAACCGCAGGGGATATGGGTCGTAACTGCAGAGCAGACAGTTGCACCAACACTTCGAACAACCTCTGACCATCATCCCTGACTTGCCGCACAGACCAGCTCCCTGCAGTGCTGCTGGCCCTGGGGCGTTTCACCGTGCATACCGGTGCTGAGCCAGGCACGAGGCTGAGACCCACCAAAACAGCAGGTCCAGGTGAGCAGCTCCTGCCCCGTGCACTGCCCTGTCCCTCGGTTCGGCTGCCAAGCCTGTTTGCCGTACACATTTACACAATACTCCCCACCTGCACACCCACAGCCCCTTTCCCCTCCAAAGCAAAGGCGCGGAAGAATGGAGTTTAACCGGCAGGACGGTGCAGGGCTTGTTGGGGGAAGCCTCTGGCCTGTGTCACAATGGAGGCTGCAAAAAACAGTCCTGCCGGTCCCTTCTGAACTGAACCCTCCCTGGTTGCTCGGAGCGGGGACGAGCGCTTTGCCTGGCAGATGGCCTGGATGCCAGTGGGAGGGCTGGAATGCTCACCCGCCGTACACCCGGCTCCTTCCAATGCAAACGTACCTGCTCTGCTGCTGCCCTTCCTGCCCTTACAGGGCCCTGGGGAGTCTCTCGCTCCCTCCTGCAGCATCTCAGTGCCAGTGGAGCCTGGCTGCGTCCCAGCTTATGCCCTCATGTCCTGAGATGTGTGAGCCGGGGCTAGTACCTCTCCCTCTCGCAGCTCGAGGGAGAGCTTTTCACAGGCTGAGGGGGACATCTCTGGGGCTGGTTTTGATTGCTGGGACAAAAGCAGTGGGAGCTGGCTGGGGGTGGCAGGGAGGTTTACACCATGCTGGAGGGACAAGGCCTGTCAAAGTCAGCCTAAGCAGGCAGGACATGGGAGCCCAGCAGCACGGAGCAGGGGGCTTTCAGCCTTCGGAGGCACTGCCGGTCGGGAGCCAGGGAGCTTCACCGGCCTGCTGATTTTACATGCCTCCAGGGTTAATTGCACTGGAAAGGGAGCTTTTTGAATCACTTCTCAAGGCTTACCTGCCTTTGTTTAGCAAAATCTCACTGAAATCTGAGAATATTCAGGACCTTGCTCAGCTGTTTGCAAGCAGAGGAGAAACTGACTGCAAGACCAGGTGTTTCTCTGATACTGTTCAGTTGTCCTTCTGTTCCCTGGAGCCCACCAGCAGCAAACTGGGGACGCAGCTCAGCTCCCGCGAGACCCTTGGCTCAAAGAGAACGGCCTCTTCTGCCTGCTGGCACAAAGCCCTCCCTCTCCTCCGCTGTTTCTCCTGCAGAGCTGCTCTCAGGCTCAGCCTGGCTGTAAGATCACCTTCTGTTAAAAAGAAACCAAGTGAAGGAAGGTGAACTGTGGGTTACAGAAGCAGGTGCAGGTGCTTCTGACAAGACTCAAGCATCCCATCCAATTTGGACACGTGCTGCAGGACAGTGCTCAGCATGCCAGAAGGCAGGGAGCTTTTTGCCTCCCTTTGAAGGCCCAGTGCTGCAGGGGATGCTGATCAAAGCTACAGCAATTCTCTCCTTTGGTGCACTTCCATTTTTTACTGTTTTGCAAAATGCCTGCGGCTGGTCAGTTAATGGAGGCATCTGCTGCCCTGGCAGAGTTCACTGGCTTAATTAAAGACATCTAACAATTCCGCAGTTGCGTGCGAGAGACCACGGGCACTCGCAGGGCTGAAACCAGATATCCTCAGCACTGAAAGCATGCGTCCCCACTGTGCAGAAAGCGTAGATCTGCAGCCAGATGCTCACAGGAAAGCAGAAACAGGGCCCTAAGATTAAGGATGGACTAGAGCCAACTTGCAATGTGTCGTGAAGGTCTCACTGTGCTGGAGAACTGTACAACCTCAGCTCATGCTCACCTAGCTTACAACGGTCAGGCTGGCAGCAAATGAGCAGAGCTGGGGACACGCGTTGCCAGTAGCGATGGTTTTACCTGGAAAATGTTTTTTTAACAGATATTTTCTCACTGAGTGAAAATAGTTAGCTGGTTTAAAAAGACAGGTGGGAAAACTAATTCTGTACCAAATGGTTATCAAGTTCTCCTCTGCGCGGGGCCGTGTTCCCTCCCTGTTTAAATAAACATTTCACTCATGGGCATATTTCTGATGTCACTGCATATTTGAGCTCATCAGGGACTTTGCAAGGCTGTTATTTTAAAAACTTACCAAAGAAGCTCACAGAACAGGCTGGTGCTTTCTGATCAGATTGCATGTCAGCAGCCACCAAGGGCTGTGAATCAGGCTGCCGAGCACGGGAGCTGCGGGTGCCCCTCGGTGTGCTCTCACCCTGCCAGGAGCAGATCCACTGAGCAGCAGGGACTCCCCCACACTCCTGCCAGCTGTGGGGAGCCTCATGCCTGCCCTCTCGGAGCAGCAAATGCAACCTCTCAGTGCCAACATCATCCCCAGGCTGGGATGTAAAGCAGACAGAACAATCGATGCTGTGCTGCTTTGGTCGATGTGAATTTACAAATGAGCTTCTGTCAGGAAAGCTGTTACTAGTGTGAACAGCCTCTGCTCTCACTGATTTCCGTGAGGGGAGATGGGAAGGGGAATGGGCACATCAAATGCACCAGCACAGTAGTGTCACAGGTGAGGAGAGGACTTTTGGCCACAGGGTAGAAGCTGGTGAGTCTCAATATCCTGAGACCAGCATCTCTCCCACAGAGGAAGGGCATGCCCTCTCCTCCGCAGCGCGCTCCTGCTGCCAGGGGAACTGCCCTTTCCCAACTCCTCTCCAGAATGGGTGAAAACCACGGCACGAGGCACAGGAGAGGGGATGTCAGCCCGGGCAGTGCGTCCTGTCCAGAGCTGTCCTGCGGGTGACGTGACAGCTGCCAGCAGCAGTCAGTGCTGTTGTGTAACGTGTCACGCGGAGCCTGCTCGCATGGAAGCAGTGCTTCACCTTTGAGCAAATGCTGGGTTGCTCTCAGCTGTGGCACACAAGAGATTCGGGGGAAATTGCAGCAGTTTGCTGGGCCTAGAGTTAGCTCTTTCTCTAGTCCTGGAGAAGAATCCTCCCTGGAATCGGGCACTTGGAATGGCTTGTGACTTCTGAAGGGTTTCCTGCCATCAGTTTCGCACCCTCACCCACTGAAGGACAGGGGTAGATAAAGGGCAGAACAAGATATATTTAGAAAAAAGAAACATGCAGCCTTTTCAAACATAAACCCTTCCACAAACAGGAAGATGGTCTAGTTCTACTGCGTTGAGAAGCGATAAAGGTATATATAAAGAAAGAACAAGCACATTTTCTTTTTTCTGCTTTTCCATTTAGTATCATGTAATATGTCGTTAGATAATCCAAGCACTTTTATTACAATAAAAAGCAAAAGTTTGATAATCTTCCTGAGAAGGGAACCCAGACCAACCTATTCCCCGCACTGGACTGGAAGATACGTTCCCTAGATCTGAGAAATGGGAGACTTTGCCCCAAAGCACCAAGCCTGGAGCAAGTTTGGCTCACTCTCCCCCTGCTCTGCTCTCTGCCTGAGATCTGCTGCCTTCCTGTGTGCCTCCAGCAACGTTCCTGCCTGCACAGCTCCTGAGCCATGCACCTCTTGGTGTGCCCTCTGCCCCTGTGAAAACCCGGTAAGTGCGGGGCCACGTTTTCTCATCTGGTCAGAGCATGCTGAGCCCCAAGACCTGGTGGTTCGACGCAGGCGAGAAGAGGGGGAATGATGGCAACACAAATACACACTTAAGAGATGCCAGAAGATGGTTCTGTTTGGACAAAGCTGTGTGGGGATAATGATAACGGAGGATGGAGTCTGGCTGCAGAAGGCCACTCGTGAGCCAACACCACAGGCTAGGTTAGTCAGGTCAATGCGTTCGTGGCTTTTCTGTCACTTACTAGAATCTCCTCTGCAGCAGGGACGAGGGACAGTACTGGCCCTGCCCCTTGCTCTCTGCACAAACCTGCTCTCTCCAATTCATTTGCCTCTACATCGGAAAGTGGCTGTGCCCCTTGTGCCATCTGTCCCCCAGCAGCGGGAAGCGAGCAGGCTCCAGCTGGCTGGCTGGCTTTGGGAGAGCCAGAGAACCCAGCGGAGGTGGGCTGGACTGGAAAGACCTGAACAAACTGGGAGAGAGATTTAGGGCAGGATCTGGTAGATCCAGTCAGTCTCAGGTGAATTGTGACCATCTCTCTCTTGCTTCCTACCCTGATTTGCTTTGTGGGCTGTGAATGCTGCTCCCTCCCTTCCACAGATGGAAGAGATGTACAGCTGGGGAGACCTGACGGCACAGCCCTTACACAGCACTGTGCAAGAAGGTGGGGGAGGCTGGTGCTGGGAAGAAAGGGTGGGTGATGGCAGTGGTTACCTGCAGCAAGAAGGGGATTGAGACCAATCATCCGCTGAAGTTATTCCCTGCAAAGGCCCAGGAAGGTCAGTGACATGGTTTACGAGCCTGTAGCATCTTGGTTTTGATCAGAAAAGCCAGTGCAATTACAGCACCTGTTTCATGAGGTCAGCCTCCACTGAATTTATGTAGCAGGCAACGACAAAATCACAGCTTGTTGCTCTGCCGGCTGAGGCAGGACATCCACTCTTGGAGGGGAGGGTTCCCCAGAGCTACCAGCTTTTTCAGAAAGGCACTGGGCCGTAGCCTGGGAACATCAGGGTGAGCCTCCGAGTATTTCTGCAGTTTAGCCAGAACACGAGGGAGCCCAACAGTAGAAGCGTAGAACATGGGGCCACCCCTGTGCTTTGGCCACCCATACCCGTTGATATAAATGACATCCAGGTGTTCTGGGGCCGAAGCTATTCCCTCAGCCAGGATGTCAAACCCTTCATTGATGAGGGAAAACACGCACCGCTCCAGGATTTCCTCCTGGTCTATTAAGCGGGTCTTGATGTGATGGGTGTCTCTGTACTGGGCCAGGAAGCTGTGAAGCCACGGATCTGGCTTGGCTGTCCTGCCCCCAGCCTTCTCGTACTGATACCAGCCTTTCCCAGTTTTCTGGCCGAACCTGCCGTTCTCACACAGTAGATCAGGCAGTGGGCTGTAGCGATGGCCATGCCGCTGGCGGGCAGGTGTTCCTGGAGGCAGCGAGGCCCCAGTGAGGCCCTGGTCCTTTCGAGACCTCCAGCCCACATCCAGCCCAGCAAGATCAGACATTCGGAAAGGCCCTAGCTTAAACCCAAAATCTTCCAGAACCTGATCTACTGCTTCTGGTCTGCTTCCTTCCTCTAAAAGGAAAATTCCCTGTTCTATGTATGGAAACATCATTCGATTCCCAACAAACCCAAAACAATTCCCTACCACCACTCCAACTTTTTTCAGTGCTTTGGCTAGCTGCATAGCAGTGGCAATGGCAGCGGGGGATGTGTGATGCCCATAGATTATTTCTAACAACCTCATCACATGGGCAGGGGAGAAGAAATGCGTACCAATGACTTGCTGTGGGCGGCTCGTGGCAGAAGCTATTTCATCGATATTCAGGGCTGATGTGTTTGTACACAGAAAGGCCCCTGGCTTGCAAACTCTTGATAGCTCATGGAATATTTTCTTCTTTAGTGCCATGTTCTCAAACACAGCCTCAATGACTAGATCTACATCCCGCAACACATCAAAGTCCACAGTGAACTGGAGACGTGAAGGGTTATGGAAATCCAGGGCTTGTTCACCCTGTTGCATTTTCTTAGCCTCACGTTCCAAAAGGAGCAGCACAGCTTTTCTTCCCGTGTTCAGATACTCCAGATCCTGCTCCAGGGCTACCACAGGTATGTTGGCCTTAACCAGAGACGTCACAATGCCTCGGCCCATTGTTCCCAGCCCTAGGGATAAAAGCGAGACAGAATCAGAGACTATGACTAGAAAAGTGTCACAATTAATCACTTGACAGTAGCATTTCCTTTGTATCTCCAGGATAAGAAGTGGAAGCCTATGCAAAATGAGTGGTGCACAGAGAGAAAACCAGGACTGTAGACTGGGAAAAAGGAATGCGAATTCTCTCTTTCAGTGAGCCTCAATGGTTGAAAAGCAGCAGCATAAAGGCAAGTTAATGTCTTCTCAAGCTTGCAAAATACCAGTGGGATTCACTCCAGTGTGCGCAGACCACGTGATTTATGTCTTCTCCCTGCAAAGTTTTATACCTATGGAAACCAGCATCGCTTAAGAGTTAGAACCTGGGGATCAAAGACAGGAGATCTGAGTTTCAGCTTCACCCCTCTTACCGACAGAAGTTGGCAGGCAGTTTCACAAGCAAGCTTCACCCTGAGGATATCAGCGCCTCTCTGTTCCTGTGAGATGGTCCTTTACAGGCACTCACAGAATACAGTGTAAGCACAGACACCCCGCCCTGGAGATTTGGATACCAGCAAAGCTCAGACAATCAGTTTCTCCATCCTCCTTCCAAGCTTCCTCTTTGTCTCCCTCCTCTTCTCCCTCTGCACTTCCTTGCATAATCTTTGAAGCGAAGAAAATTCAGCTGCTATTTCTGTAAAGACTTTTGGACACTGATCTACTCTAAGTTTTGTCTCTAGTGCCTTGTACGTCTCTCGTTGCTAGGTCAAACAGGATGGAACTAATACAGCATTCTTAATCCAGATTTCAATATCTTCTGTCTCCTTTTGAGTCACTCTGGAACATCAGTAGCCTTTTGCTTGCTGTTTGCACTTCGTATCAGGCTTCTCTGCCCACCGGGAACTCTCCAAGTCCTCCAACACAGGACATTCCTAACTTCTGAAAATTCTTGAAGACAGTCTTCCTTGTCCAACTGCACAGTTAAAGCGCTTGCCCACAATTCCTGTAACTGAGCATCCCTTCAAGCTGTATCTTCTCTTCTTCAAGATGCATAAATGCGCTACTGCCAGCTCATACCCCCAGGAATACCAGTGGAGAGATTACTGGCTTGTTCCACTCCTTCCTTCTGAGCCCTTCCACCAGGTCTGCTCTCTGTTACAGCAAACGAAGCTGCACGCTTACACTGTCCTGTGACACAGCCCACACTATTTATCCTGCTCTCCCATGACGGAGGCTTTTCAGACTAAGTTAATACAAACTAGTAAGAGAAAGCCAGCACAATTTTACCAGCTTGAAAAGTGCGAAGCATCTGAATGGGAGGATTATTAATATCCTAAATAAAGCAACAACCATACAAAGTACAGGTTTGTTATAATTCTGTAAAAATGATTTTTTAATCCTAGGTTTACAAATGAAAGTCAGCTAAACAAATAAACAGAAACAAGGGGATTAAAAAAATTGTCTAAAGCAGCTTTGTAAAGAAGAGCTGAAATTATGTCATCATTTAAACAAGTTCCAACAACCAAGGTCAGACAAAGCAGTATGTTTTTCCTGCAAACTACGCATCCTTGGTTGAGTTCTGTCCACCCTCAGCTTGTGTACACACAAGACATTTAAAACATTCCCTGCTTAGCCACAAGAAGACAGTTTTTTACAGACATCACTATCTGGCAGCTTGCTTATAAACCATTACACTCCCAAGCAAATGCTGAAGTTCCTTTCTAGGAAATTAGATTTGCTATTAGATCAAGTACTACTAAAAACTGATTTGAAAATAAAACTAGAGTAACATGAATCAGTTTTTAGTATTTCAATGTCCACGGTTTGTTGACTGGAAAAAACCAAACACAAATAGCTCCTCCCACTGTGCCCTGCACTCCCAGCCTGGGATGTGGTAGCAGGTATAGTAAGAGATAGCTTTTTCCTTGTCTTTGGTGAGCTGCATGACCTGCTTTCTTCTTGGACAGTGCAGGAGGGTAACTCACCACTGCAGGCACACCCGCCAAGCCCAGCCCCAGCTTTGGGGCTCTCTTCAGACACCAAGCTGAAGGGTTAGCAGTTCAACACGGCTCCCTCCTGAAGTCTCTTCCTTTCCAGGATGGAGACTGGGGTTTCTCCCTAGAACTTCCAAGCTCTTCTAAAGAAATAACGCACACATCCTGGGTCTTATTAAATCCTGTTCCCCTCAGCTTCAGCCTCATGACTGAAATCTTAGCAGTTCTCTCACTGCTTCTTCCCGAATCAAAACATCTTCCACGTGCAGAGGTTCCCCAGTCTTCTCTTCAAGGGAAGCTCTGCAGGGGTGTTAGCTGATTCCCTGTTTGCTGTCGTCCACATGTAGTACGAGCACTCCCATCCACGTTCCAGCCATCCCACGACAGACAGGCATACATGCTTGGAGCACTTCACTTTCTAGGCCATGGGAATAGGCTTACAGATAAGATATGAGCTTGCCAAGCTTGTTTCTGACCTAGAAAAGCTGTCTCTCAACTTACTACCTAACTCTTCAGTGGCCTGTATGAAATGATGTTTAATGAAGCTGGCAGAGAGAGTAATGAAAGCCCCAAGGGTTTTGTTACATTAGAGCATGCACAGCATGGCTCCCCTGGAAATACTTTCTAAAACGGCTAGAAGACCAAGGAGAGATTTGCCTATCTAAGCAGGGAAAGAAGCATTTCTGAGGACTCCCCTTTTCAGTTTTATGGAGCCTAGTGATCTTGGGGAAGAATATATTAGAGCTGAAAAAAAAAATGCTAGAGAATCATTGTGCCCTATGTGTGCAGAAGGCTGTAGAAGAAAGAGAAGGGGAAATGCTGCATGCTCAGCTCAGCTCACACAGGCCAAAACACGGCTAGGAACTACTCCAGAATTTCTACTGTATGTTCCGTTTTCTTCCTCAACAGTGCTCTCACTTCCCCCAAACCATGAAAAAACCTTACATTCTTATCTTCCTTGCAGGGGACTGTTTTCAGAGCTGTGTTACCATCTTTCATGCCCAAGACACATCTTTCAAAAGAAGACTAAACTCTGCTTCAGGAAAAAAAAAACGGTGTCTAGCCATCTTCCTTCAGGTCTTTTGTTGTGAGATGTAGCTTTGACATATAAATAAAACTACACTCCAGCCCATGTAATTTCAGGTCAAATATGGCTATTACAAACCCATTTGCTGGGCAAGCTGAGTGAATAATGACGGTTAATTATTGATCTGTCACATGAGGTACTTAGAATATCAAAAATCATGCAAAATTAATGGAAGGACTTTAAAAACAAATTTCAAAACAAATGAACTTGAAGTATGCACAAAACAACTCATGTACAGTCACATGCACTAGAGAAATGCAGATCAGGGGAAAAAATTCTGAACCATAATGAATATTTGGATTTTAAAATGCCAGGCAATGGAAATAATACTTTATAGATTGGTAAAAATATGCAAAGACTGTTCCAGTTTTCCTGTTAAAAACAAAAATGAGCAATTGGCAGTGGCAGACTGCTGCAGACTGGAGCTGCTTCTTTCTCTGTTTCAGAATATTAATTTCAAGCAGAAATAATGTGATACTCAAGGCAAGCAGTGAGCTATGGAAAGATTGCAGAAGAGACAGAGATGAACTCTTTTTCTGAGTGATGAGTAACTAGACAGAATGGAAAGAGGTGGGACCCAAGAGTTCAGAACAAGCAGAAGCAAATTAAATAGGTGACACTGCAGGTGGCTGAAGACAGCCCCGGACAGCTAGGCCAGGAGCAGGAGGGATCCCACCCAGCTGGGTGTTACCCATTTATCAGTCTTTCAGTGAGCAGACTGCAGACGAGGGCAGCTGATGAGAAGCCAGCACTGCACGGAATGGCTGCCCATTTATCAGCAATGCTACCCATCAAGCATGCCCACAAAAATGATAGATCATTCTTGATCTTGGATCTACATCAAGACATGGTCAGCAAGCGATGTGTCAGCTCCCTCCAAGTTCCTGCTAATATAGGACAGACGGGGGAGCCACAAAGCAAGGCTCTCCTCTCATTCATAGCACTGCTTACACACCCCAGAGGTCCTCTGTGCCTACAGAAAAGGTCCTGAAGGAGGAAGAAGTCAGAGTGATCTTCTCAGTTGCTTCCCATAGTGCAGCAATAAAAAATGGAAGCAGCAGCATAATGTGACATGGTTTCAGTGTGTGAAACAGCACAGCACTGTCTACTGGAAAAATGGGCCCTGTGTGACTTCTGACCATCCAAAATGGGTGCAACATCTTGCTCTGACTCCCTCCTCTCTGCAGTGGAAACAGTGAGACTCTGGATCACCTAGGAAGGCTCAATCCTGACATGGCTGAACAGCGCTATTTTAAAATGTGTCAGTCCCTCAAAAATCATCCCTAAGATTTTGATTTCTGGTGCTGCAAGGATGTACTTAAGACCAAGCTTGTGAAATTATGAGACACTACAGCATGGTACTGGCTGGAGAATGACTTTGTCACAGCAGCCTGAAAGAAAAAAATAGAATTGTGTTGGCATGTTCTGCGCCTGTCTCTAACGGACTTGCAATTTCATGGATATCAAAAGGCAAAATAGGAAGAAAACCCTCCAGAGGAAGGAGAAGAAACACAGTGGGGTGGCAGAAAGAAGCAATGGAAAGCAGTGACACTTAATATTGTGTGGGATTTATTGTTAAAAGGAGATGATCAATAACCTCCAAAGCAGGAGATGTCACTTATCAAGTGAAGTATAACACGAACCGCGAACATAAACAAAGCAAGCTGTAACTGTGGGCTATGGGGGATGTACTGATAGAAGCGGTGATTCAGAAATGGCATTAGGTGAGTGTCAAGGCCCTGATTACACTGAAAAGCTTTAATGACCCTGACCAGCTACACCTGAAGCCTCCACCCACACACATTGCCCATGGGCCTCGGAGCCCCATTTAAGCTCAGAGTTGGAGGAGTTATGGGGTCTTGCTGTGGCTGTGCCAGGCTATGGACACTATCAATCCAGACCTTAGTCTACAGACTGCCTTCCCAGCTTGGCCTTGGACATGTGTCATCATCAACTTCACTTGATCGTCTGTCCTTCTAGCAGATCCTGGCTGCAATCTCTGGGTCTGCCCTGCTTGCCTTGCTTAGGTACTGTAAATAACTGATACAGCAGTGGGTTATGCTGCCATCCAGAGGGAGAAGTGCGTTGATAGAAGCTTCATGAAGTTCATTCAGCAAGGGGAAGTGCAAAGTCCTGCACCTAGGTGGAACAGTCTTCTGCATCAGTATATGCTGGGGGCTGTCTGGCTGGAAAGCAGCTCTGCAGAAAAGAATCTGGGGGTCCTGGTGGACACCAAGGTGACTATGAGCAGGGATATGACTCTGTGGCAAAGAAGAATAATTGTGCACTGGGATGTGTTAGGAGGATCCTTGCCAGCAGGTTGAGGGAGGCAATCCTTCCCTTCTGCTTAGCACTGGTGGGAGCACACCTGGAGTACTGTGTCCAGTTCTGGGCTCCCCAGTACCAGAGTGATATGGAGGTATGAGTTCTGTGAAGGGCTGCTAAGGTCATTAAGAGACCAGAGCATGTCTCCTATGAGGAAAGGTGGAGAGAGCTGTGACTCCAGCATAGAGAAGGCTTGGGGGGAATCTCACCAATGTATATAAATACTTGAGGGGAAGGTGTGAAGAACATGGAGCAAGATTCTTTTCAGTGGCTCCCAGTGACACAACCAGAGATAATGAGCACAAACTGAAACACAGGAGGTTCTGTCTGAACATAAGGAAACATTTTTTTTTTTACTGTGGGGGTGACTGAGCACTGGCACAGGTTGCCTGGAGGGGTTCTAGAGTCTTCATCCTTGGAGATATTCAAAAGCTGTCTGGACGTGGTCCTGGGCAACTGGCTCTAGGTGGTCCTGTTTGAGCAGGGGATTAGGGCAAGATGACAGCCCCAAAAAGTCTGTTGTTCTGTCCCCTCAGGGGGTGTTATTGCTATTGGTTCCCCATCCCTGGGGTGCAGGTGCTCCCTGCCAGCAGATAATTAACAGGATGTGTTGAACATGGCTAATATGGAAGTTGGATGCTACCCTGAGCATACTAAGTATGAGCAAGGAAGAAACATATCAATACCTGGTCTTAGTGTAATTACTCCTGGAATATTGTTCCTATTTTGGCTATGAATGCTTTACGAAGTGTTGAAATATTAGGGGAAGTTCAGTGACATGAAAATGACCAGAGTGTGACAGATTGTGCTCTGCAGCAGAAGTATCAAAAGACTTAGTTTATTTATTCTGCAAAAAGTATGGGCTAACTTCAGCATTGTCTTTAAACAACTATAAAAAACATTGAAACTTGGGGGTAGAGGTTGGAGCAATTTCAGAACAGAGTTTACTAATGTGTCTGGAGAGGAGATGCAAATGCTCAATCCAATGGATGGGAGATGTAGCCCAGCCAGTTCAGTTTGGAAGTAAGATACAGATTATGTTTCTACTAGAAACTTTCAAGTAGAGATTGTATTTGTCCTTAGAATTCCCTCTAGCTCAGTTACAGCACCAAAATAAGCAGATGAGATCTAAACAGCCCTTCTGGCTAAACTGTCATTGCAATTGGGACTTTGCAAACGCATTATCCTGGCATGATTTATCAGCATGCAGCAAAGAATGCCCCTTCTAGTCACCTGATCGTTCCTTCAAAACTTCCACACAAGCCCTTCCTGCCAAAGCACACGTCGCAGGACTGACCGGTCTGGGATTGCAGGTGTCCAAAGTTCTGTGCCCTTCAAGTCACCCGATAAACTTGGCAATAGCTCATGCCTTTTTACCTGGATGCTGTAACTGCCACAAATACTCCTCGCAAGGTTTGTGGACCAATGTTTAAAAACCATTTTCATTAAAAATATGGCATGGCAGCTAATGACGAGAAGGGAACTTCCACAAAGTGTTTCTATGTCTGAAATGAGCTTTCAGAGAACTCGTATTGCAGAGCACAAGAGGCCTGAGAAGTACCCAGGAAAGAGCAGTGTTGAACTGGTGAGCTTTCTCTGAAAGAGAATGGATGTTTTCCAAGTGCTCCATTACTTGTCTAACCATTTTTTTGAGTGCTGCTATCAACAGGCAGAGCTGATACTTTTTTTTTTTTTAATTTCAGCAGTGCATCAAAGGTTTTATTTAAATTACTCTTATAAAAAATTAATGAAGGCATTATCTTGATGGGCTACAAAATGGCAGGAGTGGATCCCAGTGAGATGAAATCTTCTTAAAATACAGCTGTCAAAACATTTTTGTACTAACATATCCCTGAGAGACTCTGTGCACTTGCAGTACAGAACTAGACCAGAAGGAGGAGAATTTCATGCAAACCTGCTTATAACAGGGAACAAAGCCAGGACTCAACATAGCAGTATTTAAAAGGGAACAACAGACTGCTTATGGTCCATAGATGAAGCTGTCTCTGAAGTGAGAGGCAGTTATTCTTCTAAAGAAGGAGGTGGTATCAGGTAACAAACTAGTGGGATGTGACTTGCCATCTGAATTTCTGGGCTTACCAGTGCAGTGACAACTTCCCTCCTTGCCTGTCACCTATGGGTGTGGAGTATCTGCCTGTGACAGATACCAGTGACTTTGTCAAGTGACTGCTAGGGAATCCCACTTCAGCCTTCTGCCATGACTAAAACCTGATTATACTTATCCCGCTTCCCTTCAGCTTTGCTGTCAGCAAACATGACAGCTTCTTCATTCCCTTACCTATCACAGCTGCTTTGTGGATGGGTTGAGGAGAAGCACTTTTCCATGAAGCTCCACTGGGTGTTGTCCACTTCTGCACCGCTCTCTCTGCGAAGAAGGCATACTGCAGTGCCTGGGCCTGGCCGGATGTCAGCAGGATGCTGAACAGCTCTCGCTCCTTCCGGACTCCGTCTGCAAAGGACTGCTCTGTGGCAGCTTTGACTGCCTGGAAGCACAGTTCTGGAGCCAGGTACCCACGGGCCTGTTTCTTCACCTTCGCAAGAGCCTCGCTGAGAAATGCTTCCATGTTGGGCAATTTTGGAACTGGCTTCAGGCTGAGCCTGCGGGGTCCCAGTGGCTGGCCTGGGGATAGAAAAATGGAGTTACAGAACAAAACATCCACATCTGGAAGAGTACATATTTTCATCCCTTTCTACATAGACTGGGAATGCAGTCTGCCTCTGTTCTTCCCAAGCTCACTGCATTAGGGCTTGCATGGGACAGTGGCCTGGGCCCAGAACTCAGGTGTCTGACATTTCTCTTTAGCTTTTTGTGTCTTCTGACAATTACATTTTTTCAAGTCCCTTCCCAGACCTCAAAAAAAAGCAAGATTTTGATTTCCAAGAAGCAATTGTAGTCTTCCTTTTCTCAGCTATACAGAGTGCCTTGGCTTCTCCAGTTTTCTTGCTCCACAGTCCCAGCTGCCATGTTCATATGGCTCTTTCTATAAGCTTCAGTACTAAAGTTTTCCTCCAGTATTGTTTAGTACTCAGTGCCGAACTGACTTTGCTAGCTGGATGCAATCTAGCCAGGGTCCTGATGCAGGCATTTATAAGAGTCTGGGAAATGCACCCTGACTTCAATTCTTCCCTGACAGCAGGAGTCCCTCTATTCATTTTGGGACTAACCAAGAGGACAGTTCACACAGCATGAGCTGGGGAGTAAATGAATAACAAGGGAGAGTTCATGCTTCTGTGTCAGCAAGGGGTGAATCAAGCAGCCACACAAATACATGAGGCTCATTACAGACAGAGGTTGCTATGGTGATACCTAGACAGGATTTTAATTGAGAGAAGTTAGTTACATTTCAAATGCCAAAATCCATTCCATCCTCTTCAGAAGCACAAACCTTGGTGCCTGCTGGGAGACCTCTGAGCAGTCCACACTCAGACTGTTTCTATACTCTTAATGGCAGCTTGCCTCAGTAAAGACCATGGAGGAACAAGACCAGAAGTTCAGGATATATCCCCTTAATGTTCCAACATTTTCACAAAGACCCTTTTGTCATCATAGCCACATCCAGATTGTTAACTAACCGTGTAGCAATGTTACTGCACTGACTGCTGCAGTGCTGTTCCCAGAAGCACCCAGGAGTACCGCCAAAGCAGGGTGGTGGGTGGGCCCCCTCGCATGAGAACCTGATGCTGAGAAGCTCTCTGGTATACAGTCTCATCGCCCCAGCTTCTGTTACGAGCTCTGCCACAGGGACACGCTTCCCTCAAAGGTGGCATATTTCTTCCTGTTGTCTGTGTTAGGAAAGTGCCAGTGCACCAGCAGAAGCCTCAGGCAGAGGAAATCATACCCAGGATCCTGAAGAGCAGGAATAATGGCAGCAGAGCAATCACTGTTGCCCAAGGAACATGTTCTGACTCTAGTTCTTCCTCCAAGACCAAGCAATGTTTAAAAGAAACAGGAACAGGAGTTTCCAGGATGAGTTAAGATGCTGATTTCCTGAAACAATGGTCTTCAAAGCTCAGGCTTTTTAATCAAGCCTTTTAGAGAACACAAAGATGAGATGAACACTTATTGTGTAAGTAAGTAGCTTCCCTTGTAATCACAGTTCATGAAAGTATTTTTTTTCATATTGACAGTGAATATAGTTTGTATCTGCCTGTAGTAGGATTTAGTCAGGATAATGTTCCTTTATTTTATTATCCTTTGTTTTTCCCCTAAATGTACGTGTTTAACCCAGAAATATTCTTTAGGCACAGTCCTTTACTTAGGACTTAGATAGAAGGTTTAATTTCATCCCTAGAGAAAACCTCAGGTTTGTCTCAGAAAGCAGATATGGTGACTGGAAGGCCACTTAAGACCAGGCAAATCAAGGAACTTCATATGACGTCTCTGATGTGGAAAGGACTGGTAAAAAAGCAATGCTACTGGGAGCCTTTAAGCATGGTCTTCAGGTAACAAATAGTACTTGTAAGCACAAATACTGATGATGGGGGACATGAGAGAGCTCCTCAGAGTGAAAAAGAAAAATAACGCTTTTCAGGGTCCTGTAGTAAAACTCTTAGCTGTAAGCTAGATAGATTTTGCTACGTATTTCTGCAGCATCTTCACTTCTGCAATGCTAATAAGAATCAGGGGTATATTTATGGACAGGAAAAAAATGTTCTGAATCCGAACTGGGGAAGAAGAGATCAGTGTGGGACACCTGCAGCTTGATTTCTGAAATCAAAGCAGTAGGAACATGATGAACAGCATCAGATGTCAGTGCTGCAGGGGAAAAGTGTCATCCATGCACAGGAGCTAGCACAGGGTTTGTAGTCCAGGTGGCACAAAGGACAGATCGAGTCTATAAAATTTCTGTCAGCAAAAGCAACATGTAGGTGTACAGTATCAAATAGTGTGCTGTTTAAAGAAAAAAAAAAATACCAAAACACCCCAGAGTTGTAAACCCTGGGGATATTACAGGACTCCACACGCAAGAGGCAGGGCTAGCCCAGCAGCCTTCCTGGCGCAGTGAGCTGCTTGTGAATCCCCGAGAAGCAAAGCGGAACTGCACCCTGCTGGCCAGGCTTGCCCTGGTCTCCAGCCTGCCAGAGGCAAACCCAGCTTATGTCCGACCTTTCACAAGCTTTGCTTGGGTCAAAGGGGCACTTTGCTACACCTGCTGCCTAAAGAAGGTTGCAGCCAGAATCATGAGCCCTGGAGAGAGATTAAAATGTCTTTATGTTGTACATCTTCCCAGAGATGATGCACTGAAGGCACTTGCAACTGTAACTGAAAGCCTTTCTCCACCAGCCTCCGTTTAAAGCATGCAATTACCTAACAGCAGTGTCTGGTACTCCTTTGGGTTTTAAGAGAGAAGAAACACAGGCCCCTCCACTGTTACTCCTAGTGGCTTGCAGACAGAAACCCATAATCACCTTTCCATGCAGAGCTTGATACCTGCAGGGCCTGAGGTAGTCTCAGCTGAACTGATTTTGCTTGGCTCCTTGGCGCAAGCCCTTGATACTTTTGTGCTCTGAGAAGATGACGAGGGTCAGAAAGCGAGGGATGATCATACAAGGCGAGCTCCAGAGAAGTCTGTGGTGCAGAGGATCAGCAGCCATTTTCTCCTCCAGCTGAGGAAGACTACAGCAGGCCAGCAAGAGCTGGGCTGCATGAGCTGCAAGCTGCTGCCTGCCACAAGCAATCACAGCAATTTTTTAATTTTGTGATGCCATCAGGTGGACAAATGATGTAATACAGCTTTCAATTAGTGCAGTGATTATCGAGCGCACTTAATGAAAGAACATCCTCCTTGTCTCCAAGGATTTAGCTCCTGTCTATTCCTTCTAAAAAATGCCTTCAGAAGGGAAGGTATTTTCTTTTGCCTGAAAAGGCCAGTTTGTCTGAAGAAGGCCAGGAACGTATGCTCGCTTGCTATCTGCAATATATAATCACTGGTTTTCAGTGAAAAATTGAACTTAGAATCAATAACTGTCTCTGTGTATTCCTACAACCACTTATTCAGAACTGTTTCAGAACTCCTTTTGATGATGTTCTTCATTAGGAATATCCCATAAAAATGTGTGGATGAAGATGCTTTCCCAACATACCTACCAGAAAGGTAGCTCTGTCAACAGCATGCTGAGACACTAATCAAGGACCCTTGCTTCAGGAAGGCCAGTCACTTGTAACTGATCTCTTGCCATGAGATACTGCAGCTCCAGTGCTGAGAAAGCTCTAGAAGAAAATTTCTGAATTGATGCTTTAAGACTTATCTTGCAGTACAGCCTTCCCAGGAATAGAAATTCCATCAGTGACAAGACTGGTTATTTAGACAAACTGTTCTGTAAGAAGTCGGCAGTTGTTAGCCTCATGTGGTGTTTTTTTTTTTTAATCTCATCAGAAACAAATGCTGCATGCTGTACAAAGACAGTGGACTTCTGTGATGGCATTTTTTGTGCAACCCTGTCTCTGGTTTTATTAAGATTAGCTGAAAAATGTTCACTGAAGACAGAACTCAATGTGAACAAAACCCAGACAGCCCTGCAAGACCGTCATCTCTTCTGCAGTCCTGAGTTAGTGCTTGATGTACAGAAATAAAAAGTGCTGGTTTGCCTTTGTATGGCAGGAGAATTTTATTAACTTAGGCAAAGGCCAAAGCCAGGAATGACTCAAAAGGAACATGTGGACTCTGGGTACACCTTTCTTTCAAATTATCAGGCAACTTGAGGCTAAATATTGCATCAAAACTTTTCATGGTCTCCTGCAAGGTCTAATGAGAAATTTTCTAAGTAGGAGAGAAATAAAGATTACCTGACTAGAGAGTATTTCCACTGTTAAAGCACACTCTGTAAATGCAGTAAAGCTGTTGGAAAGAGTCTGAAAGCATTTTTAAAGTGCTGTTGGAGTTGGTATATAGTGTGATGTGGAACACCTTCAATACATTCCTCATTTTTACTGGGGTAACTCAAACCAGCAATAAACAGATAGAAAATCTACCACTAATTAATGGGTAAAACTGGGACAGGTTACCTGCCGAACATTCAGCCAGGGTCCTTGTATGCTTACACACTTCTCAAAACAATTTTTCTTTGTCATGACAATTTCAAACTAAAGTGAAGCTACAGGAGAAGAATTTGCCAGTAGTGGCAGTGGGCATAAGTTACAGAAAGCAAGTTACCCTGAGGAATAGTGTGCTCAATTATTAATTCCTGAGGTTCTCCTCTAAGGTCAAGCTGACTTTCACAACTGTCAACTAGTGTACAATGTCTGTCACAGAAGAAATAAGCACAGAAATATCTAAATTTTACCTGATTTCATATAGCATTTGTTGAAATCGAGAATGCTTGCTGGTTTGCCTGTTCTAGCACTGGATTTATTACTCATTTTATAATACACTGCTGCTGCCATAAATGCTGGTATAGATCCTATGCAGGGCACCATTCAGAAGCCCAGAAGGTACATCAAAGGGAACACTGGTTGTTGGGTTAATTTCCGTAGAGGAGTAGTAATATTTCACTGCTCTCCCAACAGACGGAGAAACAGAATTCTGTCAAACCAGACAAAATCAGTGAACCAAAGTATCTTTTTTTTTTTCTTAGAAGCAATAGTGAAGTACATTGATTCTGTCTTTCTGAAGAATTATATTTAAGTAGTCTTATTGCATATAGGCAAAGAGAAAAGAGGACTGCTTATGTTATCAGTTCTGCACTAAAAAATGAAGCCCCAAAATACCGTAGGATGAATACAGCGAGAAGGAAGGGCACCTCTTACAGAAAACCTAGCCAAAGAATATCCTTTTGCACCTATCTGGTAAATCTCAAGTTGTAGTGAAATATAAAAGACTGAGGTAGGGAAATATAAAAGACTGAGATTTATACAATATCTTTTAGAATAGCCCATTCATTGAATTATCTTAAAAATATGATGCATGGTCATGTAGGACAAAGCTTAGACTGCTTCAACTTCTAGCACAGGAGAAGTGCTCCTACAGAAAAGAAAGGGCCTTGTTTGTAGTGAAGAGAATTGCAGGAGCGAGAACAGCACTTCAGCTTGGAAAAGCACTGCCTATAAAGGCCACGCAATCAAAGCAGAAAGGGGTTTTTTACTTCCTTGCATGCATCTCACTGTGACAGAGCTCCAGATGAAATCCTGATGGAAGTCAATGGTCAAAGGTACAAGGAGGTTAATAGCGGAACGATATCCTGCTTTCTCTCAAGGTGGTGCTCTTCGTGCTGCACAAGGAATGTTTCTCTTCCTGTGTTAACTCCAGTGAATTTGGTTTTGTTATTTCTAAGGTGGGGAAAAAAAACCCATCTCTCCCCAACCCTCCCATCTCCACAGGTCATTTTCTTAAGAAACAGCTAAAGGATTAGGGACAGTCACTTACAGACTCATGGATTGTTAAGCTGGGCTGAGGATGTGGCAGTCCCTCCACTAGAGAGACAAAGTTATTTTTGATTGGCCATTATTGATGGTGCAACCAGAATACATGCAACACCAGCTGTGATCCAGAACTGTATATGGAAAGAGCACACATACTCGCTAAAATCACTGGAGTGCAGCAGCCCGGAGGAGCATCTGAGTTTGGATATACAATTAGGAAGCAGGAGGACTTGATACGCATCTGTTCTACAAATCCTCACTTGAATCTCTGCAGCTCTTCAGCATCTGAATTTTTCACTTCAGAAGGCAGAAAACAAATTCTGCAATTAATTCTATCTTATATGGGTGCCAAAACCCAATGAATGGAGCATATAAACTGGAACAAACTGGTGGGCTTTGTTCTGCCAGCCCTGAAACATGACCAATTATTTATTGGCATTGCTACAATTATTTTCTCACCAATCACTTTGTTTGCCAAGCGAATTGCTGCCTCAGCTGTGTTTTGTTCCACAACTTCATCAACCAAGCCCAGCTTCAGTGCTTCAGTTGCTGGAATGTGTCTTCCTGTGATAAAAAGAGAAATAAGGTGACCACAGAGGGGCATGATGGGCAATGTCATTCTTTTCCATCTGATCAAATGACTTGTGGGTAGCTGTCCTCAAACATGAGACATGCTCATTATTAGGTACATAAAATGCATTACTAACTACGTGCTTCAGAAGCACAGTATGTCCCTCTCTTAGCCCATCGCTAGTGGAAGCAAGCTGAATTTCAACCCAGGCAGCTACACAGGTAAAAGAAATGAGTGTTTCTTAGACCAAGCTGGTGGTATGACTCAATGCCATATTCTTATGCAGAGAGCAAGGCCAAGGCACAGTACTTTACCTGTAGTGATTATATCCAGAGCAGCTGGTACCCCAATCAGTCTGGGCAGTCGCTGAGTGCCTTCACCACCTGGAAGTAACCCAATGGCGACCTCTGGTAAACCCATCCGGGCCTAAAAAGAAGTGAAATTCAATAACAAATCTGATTAGAAAGAGTGATAATTACAAACTCAGATGAATAGAAGAAAGACAAGCAGACCCGATTCACACATTGTTCCTCTAGGAAGCCTCAAAACATCTGCATAAAAATTTCATCCTTACTTTTTGCTCCATAAGACATTTAAGACAAAAGCCCACTCAACCATTTCAAGAACTTGTGTCCAAATGCCCAGGAAAAACATCACCTTCAGTGGATGTGTGTGTGCGAGCACAGCGCTGGAGAAGAGCTGTGGGAACAACAGCATGCCCCAGATGGACACGTGTAACCTAATGCTTTCAAGCACCTTTTACCAAATGCTGGAGGGCACTCTGTGACCTAACTGTTACCTCTCTGTTCTTGGAAGTTTAGTAAAGGAAAATTGGTACCACTCACATACTGAACTCTTCCCTAATCTTCCTTCAAATGTGTTTTCTTCAAATGGCTCTTGGTGCACTTGACATTTAGTAGGATTATGGCAGAGAAGCTGGGGCAGCAGGAAGAAGGGGGGGGTCCTGTCTTCTCTTAAAAATCTATCTAGATTTTGTTGCCTCATTTAAAAAAAAATAGTTTGCACATTTCACATTGAGCTCTTAAAAGATTTGCAGTCATGTTAAGAGCACTACTTATGGCACCCACCTTAGGTTGCATACCAGGTGATGCAGAATACCTCTTTATGCTGTTATAGCAACCCACACTGTCATGAGGAAACAGTGATTCACACTGCACAAGTGAGGGGATGGCCCCATCAGTGAAGAGTCTCTATAAGGAGACCAAGTAGTTTGACATTCCTGAACCTTGAAGGAGGGGATTAAAAAAAACAGATCACTCTTAAAGCTGTCTTTTAGTCTGAGTATTCCTTGAGGAACCAGAGCTCGTAGGGAATCAAACCCTAAATGCTCTGTGCTAGCTGAGTTTCAACTACCTATTGAAACTAGGCCACTAGCAGAAAGAAATGCAAAATTCACAAGGATGGGGGAAAAAAAAAAAAAGTCATGCCACTAAGATATAGCCATCTACATCAGAATATAGACAATTGCCAAGACCTAGGGCAAATTAACGCTTGGTTACTGAAGCTTCCCTGCAGCTGCCTTGTTCTACTAGTTCCAAATCAATTTCATATTTAGAAATTACTTGAAATTAGTTATTTAATAAGACTTGTGAAAGCATGTCAAGGCTTATGTTGTAAGTGAAGCATGTCTGAGGACAGACTTGTGTCCTGTAGCTACAAAGCCCCCCTCCTGTGAGCAGATGATCCCAGGAACTGCAGCTGCCTTGTTCTACTAGTTCCAAATCAATTTCATATTTAGAAATTACTTGAAATTAGTTATTTAATAAGACTTGTGAAAGCATGTCAAGGCTTATGTTGTAAGTGAAGCATGTCTGAGGACGGACTTGTGTCCTGTAGCTACAAGCCCCCCTCCTGTGAGCAGATGGTCCCAGGAAAGGCACACTGTCCCACTGCTCTCCTGGAGCAGCCTCCCACACTGTCCATGGCCATATGTACCATGGCTCCTGATGCCTTCACCACTCTCTCTAGCTTGCTGCATGTGTTACCTTCACGTGTGCAATCCGATAGTGACAGCCAAGTGCCACCTCCAGGCCTCCTCCCAAGGCAATGCCTTCAATAGCAGCCACCACAGGCTTCTCACTGCTTTCTATGAGGGAGACAATGGGGCCCAAGGCCCCATCCTCTCTCTTCGGAGAATGAAATCCTTGAATGTCAGCTCCTGAGTTAGTGCAAAGAGATGAAGAGAAATTAGTGGGGAAGGCAGGAACGATCCTTCCCCCTGTGCTGTTGAACATAGCTGCTCACAGATGATCAAGTTCTCGCAGAGCATGCTGCTGGCAGGAGAGTGGTTAACAGGAATCAACCCCTTTTGTGACCTTCAAGAAACCCTGGCTCCTTGAGGCCATTCAGTGAGCTCAGGAGAAGGCAGTACAAAAATACATAACTGCAGCAATCATGCAGTTACTACAGAAAACTGCAGACATACCTGGTTAAACAAACAAACAAACAAACAAAAAAAAGCTGAGTCTGGAATAGTTAAGTGCAAGTTACTACTGACAAGCAATGTGCAGCTCCACAGAAATTCCCTAGATTCCAGGTTTCTACACCTGGAGAAGTTATTTATCACTGCCTCACCCCAGCTGTGTTCCATACACTGCACCAGCTGATGGTCCAGAAATTTTATACTGATACCTACTTACTTTCTGTGGCTTGCTTTGTATATCAAGGAGATGAGAAGCTGTCCCCCACTTCAGCATGAACATACTAACTTACTTCTGGCCTAGACAGAAATTGTGGCACAGCAGAATAGAAAAAGCCCACTGTCTTGTGGCCATTTCCAGCCAAATCAGGATTTTTATCAGCGGTGTTACAAGGCAGAGACTCTTTAGACATGGTGAGTGGAGAGTATTTCCTCTTTTTCTTGGCTTGTTTGATGAACAGTGTCTTACCTGCACTGAATTTCCCATTTTCACCACAAATTATGATAGCTTTCACTGAAGGATCAGCATCTGCTCTCTTCAGTCCATCCTCTAATGCCTGGAGAACTGTCAAGCTGAAATAAATCAGAGATTCAATGAGTAACAATCAACTAGGTTACCTTTCCAAGAGGTCTGTGTTTTAAATGCCAAGTGAAAAAGAGCAGTATACCGCAGTATGTCTCTACTCTAGCCTGTCTTCTGCCGCAGCCTCTCTGGGTGAATCCTTTCATTAGTCTCCCACTCACTTCAAGGGCAAGTCCCAAAATCCAACAAGCTTATGACTGCTGACCTGCTGTTGACTTCCTGGAGAGTATTATTGTGGCTCTGACATTGCTGTTTCCCAAGCAAGCAGCACAGGGAAATGTTCTTTTGAAAAATGCCTTTATGAATTAAACATTCAGATTTTTAGGAAAACAGTTTAGCATAATTTAAAAGTAATTAATGCTAAACCTCTGACAACCTAAGAACTTCTCAAGAAAGGAAATGAGCTCCAAGGATAAAAAGCTATCTTTCAAACACATGACAGAGGGCTGGTGCTGTGCCGACAACCATAATGTTTTTACAAATCAGACATTTAAAAAAAAATCTGGCCTGACTGCATGCTCAGTTGGCATTTGAAGCTTAGAAGCTAATTACATATGTCTATCTATCTGTATTTCTGTGTGTGTGTATGGAAGGGCATGGAGTCTATGGCCTGATTTAGAAGACAGTGACAATAAAGATGATGGTAGGTAAAACCAGAAGCATTAACACCTAGTACTTTGTTAAGTATTAACACAAATTCTGTGTATATACAATTTAGATACTAAAATGTATTCATATGTACACACTTGTAAATATGTAAGTGTATATATAGTTTGTAAGAGAGACTTTTCTGTGTGCATGTGTGTATACATACTACATACGCAGATAGGAAGAAATTTTTCACTGTGCGGGGGGTGAGGCAGTGGCGCTGGTGGCCCAGAGCAGCTGTGGATGCCCCATCCCTGGAGGGTTTCAAGGCCAGGCTGGATGAGGCTTTGGGCAACCTGGGCTGGTGGGAGGTGTCCCTGCCCATGGCAGGGGGGTTGGGACTGGATGGGCTTTAAGGTCCTTTCCAACCCAAACTAGTCTGTGATTCTATATGCCTCTGATACAGAAAATCCGAGCCACAAGCAGTTGGAGGCTGGAGGAATACTCAAAGAAGTATTATACATGCTTGCCCAGTCCTTTATAAACACACCTTCTGCTTCTACACCTTCTCCACACTGTCAGCTCTGTTTCTCATGTGAGGATGAAAAGAGAGGAGAGCTCGGTTGATGCCAAGTGGAGAGGAGGAACACGAATTAAAAGGAACTGATAGAAAGGCCTGATGCGTACTCAGTTGGTGCGTGTTTGTCAATATATTTGAGGGCATTTCACGTAAAAAGGAATCTTGTCAAAAAGTAGATGAAAAATGTATCACTGTACTCATGTAATACTTCTAGGCATGTCCAGGGTGGGTGATCACGTTATTTATGTAAAGCAGCAGTCTGCGGCATTGCCGTGGAAATCCAAAGACTGAAAAGGAAACCTGGGGAGCCAAAGAAGTGTTCTGTAAGCCAGCTGTGTGAAGTCCTGCCAGCCAATATCTACATATTCCTCCTTCAAAAAAAAAAAAAAAAAAAGAGAAGCTAATAGCAAAGTTTATTAATCAGGTCTGTTGGCTGAGTGGAGAGTTGGGGGGGTCTCCAGGATTAGCTGCTGCCTGGATAAGGCCATGGACACAGAAGGATCAGTGGGAGACCTGACAAGCAGAGACTGAGAAAAGTGTTATTTTTGGAGAGAGAACAGCCAGTTATGTACCAATTGCCTCATCCAGACATCAAAGGCAACTCTGAAGTCTAACATTAGTAATGGTTCTGAAAGCTGAAACTTAAAATGAGAACAATTTGGCCATGACAAAGAAAAACTATTAGGTGACTCAGTAAAGGTCCTTCCAGTGCGTATAGTTCCATGTAGCAGAATATGAAAGCCTTTCCAATTTTAATAAATGGTTTCATATTATATAGGAAAAAATACATTAAAATTTTGGTTTTTATCTCACTCCCTTTGGAATATCAAGTACTGTGGCTGCTGCTGTTTGAGGAGGACCCACAGCCTGCACCCAATGCTTGCTGCTCTTAGAGGTCTGTTTCTGCGTCAGTGGAGAGCCAGGCCATAGAAATCCTAAATTCACCTAGTGGCTGGAACATTAAAGGGAAAACCATTATGAAATGTCATTACACTTTACAAACCATGGTGCAAAGAGAGGGAAGAAAATATGCACCAGGATTCCAAACAAATGTTAAATTACTGATTTGAAAATATTATGTAGAAAAATGGCAGAGTTCTCTCTTGGGAACAGACAAGAAGCAACCAAAGCATTTCTGTGTCTGTTGCAGGCACATCATCAGCAGATGCAAAATGCCCATATAAAACATTTCTGTGCATTAAATGGAACGGTTCAGGATTTTATGTAGGAAATTAGTTACAAGTCCTTAACGCTTACAACAACATATTCCTACCAGAAGAAAAATTAGTCATCAGGGCTGCCACAAAGTAAGTTCAATACCTACCTGACCTATATTAACTCAAAAGAACTATTTTTGCCAGAGAATAACTTGTACTTGCATAAATATTTCTTCTCCCTCCACATAACTTTTTCCCAGTGGTCATTTTTTTTTTTTTTTTGTGGGACAAAAAGGAAGAAACATCAGACCTTTTGCAGTTTCTTGCTCTTATAAGATGGAGTGGTATGTTTGCCTCAGGGTATGTTACAGTCCAACACAGAGGCTGCATGCATCACTTTGTAACTCACATATACAAGCAACAATGGTTGGTATACCAGCAACAATAACTGCTACTAAAAGATGTAATTATCAGTGAAAGCACTGTAGTAAAATGTGTGACAGTAAAACTATTAAAATACTCAAGAGTATCACAACTTCAAACAGAGCACTAAAGAAACAAAAAGTCACCGTAATTTGCATAAGTATTTCATTACTGTGACAGTGTCATTCATTTAGCAGTAACAATGCAAGAATTCACTCCATGCACTCCAATCAATGCTCAATCCCATGCCATGTAGTCAGCTCCACCACAAGTACTATTTTGACTGCAAGAAAAGTGATTGTGCCAAGATGGTTCAGCATTACAGGTTTCAGAAACACACAGCAGGTGCTCTTAAAGAGCACGTGCA
>NW_010118216.1:354-4456 GCF_000699245.1 Pterocles gutturalis | reverse complement strand
GGAAAGAGAATATTCTCGTAGGTGACCACACCAGGTTACTTCTATTTTGCATAAAGGTTTACTCGTTGCAGTGATGAAGTGCTGGATTTGTAACATGGTTTTATTATTTACCTTAATAATTTAAGATTTCAGCTAGGGTTTGTGAATGTGAACTTCTTTGACTAAAAAAAAAAAAAAGTAAGGGAATCCTTAATTAAGAGAAAATTAACTTAGCCACCCTTAAAGAAGTGAGACTTGAATCCAAGAGTAGAAAATGCTGTTCACGAAAAACATGCCAGTCTGGTCCTTTCCCCTTGCACTTCTCACAGCATCCACAATCACTGCATCAGGGATGTTGCTATCTATGGCTACACACATTCTGTTCAGCATTCCTGATATGCCTGCTGTCCGTGAACTTGCCTAATCCCTTTCTGATTCTGCTGATCCATCCACCTCCACAGGTTCCTGTGGTATTAAACTCTCTATTATGTTTCAAAACACTCTCCTACTAGTTTGATTAAACACCTCTATTTCAACTGTTGCAGGATTTGAGTTATGCCCTTAATTTAGTTACTTTCTTTATGATTTTGTAAACCTTGACCTTACTCTTCTACAGCCTTTTCCTCTGGAAAGGAATGACAGTCAGCTTTTTCAGTCTGCATTCTTAACGCAGTGTGCCATCCCTGGGATTGTTTTGGTTGACCCTTTCTGGATTGTCCCTGTGTCCTGCAAATGCAAAATCCAGAACTGCACACAACAATTAAGATGTTTTATGTTTCAGAAAAAGGATACCCTCTGCTCTGTTCTCAACATACACATCCTGATGGTACCCAATATTTTATGGACTTTTTGGGCTGCCTCAGCACACTGAGACGATGATTTCCCAGAACTATCAAAGGTAAGGATCCCTCTCCTGAGCTGTAACTCCCAGTTTTGAGCTCAGCATCCTGTAAGCTTGTCCTGGGTTATAATTGTTTATTAAAAGAACTTTCTGATATTGTTTTTTAGCATGCTTTGAATCCACTCTTTATAGTTTGTAGTCTTAATTTCCAGATTACATCTCTCCTGTCATGTTTTACAGGCTTTCTTGTTCTCCTCATTTGAGTAAGCTTTCCACTTCTTAAAAAAAAATCGCACTTTTCCCTTAGTCTTCTTAGCTTTCTCAGCAAGCCATGCAAGGCTTTTACTGGATCACTTGCCAGCTGAACAGCTTACCTGGGCTTCTAAAAAATTCTAAAACCCCCCCAAACCCCAAACCCAAGCAACAATCCAGCCTCCACCTTTGTTGCAAGCTTGTTGCAGCATTTTTGTTTGAACTAACTGCTGGGTATTTACACAGTTCCTTTCTTGAAACTGGGTACTCGTGCTGGATCTGCCGAATCTGCTCTCTCTTGCCTCAGTGTCAGACCCAGCTATGCAGTGTTCGCTGTCACACACCAGCTAATGCAGCTTGAGTGGAGTCATGCACACAAATTAAGGCCAAACCAGGAATGGCATCCTTTCTGTGGGGTTTTAGAATAGTTGTTTTAGGAAGCAGATGCTTATTGCATCCCAGAATTTTCTCTCTGCATCTCACTCTGATGAGGGCTGATCCAGTCCAACACATTTTCTCTAATCTCCTTTAATGTTTTCTGATCATCATGCTGATCCGGGGTCAGCAGAACAATCCTAGCAGCCAGAGAGCACCTTTCCCAGTGACTGTTATGCTGTTACACTTTATATAATCCCACACATACACTTCCCTACCGCGTGCCCTACCCTATCATCCCTAGAGCTTTTCTGCGCTCGTAAGCTCGAATACTGAAATACTCTTCCACATCCTTCTTAATTTTCAGTGCCAGCAGCCTCCCTCTGCTAATAAGGTGTGGCTGGTCCTTTCTCTTGCAAATCTTGTCCGTCTGTTCTCCAAAACTTCACAGTTCTTTGTGTATCTAAATCCCTTATCTCTGTGCCATGGTCTCATAAATTTAGATCTCTGAATATTAAACTTCTGCAAACCAGGGAAAAAAAATAACAAACCCCAAAAAATCAAATTTGGCACATGCCACCTCTGCTGGTGGAGAGAAAGATTAGCTTGAAGGGGAGTCCGTCTGTGGGAGACGAATTTGCTGCCAGGATCACAAGTTAGCATACATTCCTCAGGAAAGTGCTGCCTGGGTAGTACCTGCACAGGCAGCAGGTGATGCCGGACAGAAAAAAACAGATTCTTATCCACCAGTGGCTTCTAACGTGCTGAAGGACAGTGCAATGGCCTGGGAGCTGGAAAAATGGCACCGAGTGCCACATATAGTGGAGGGAGACAGGTGGGGCCGGAGCAGACCAGGGAAAAAACCACCAGCCTTTTAAAAAGCATCTGTGCCTGCTGTGAAATTAAATTTTCAGGATCGCAGGAGATGGCTCCTGTCTGTAACATCCACTGCCTGCTATCACCTACACAGGCAAACATTTCCGACAGTAAACACAAACCTGCTCCCCTGTAGTCCCCTACATGAAGCATGCAGAAGCAGAAGGAACCCACAAAGATCAGAGTGTGCTCTACCTTTCGTAGCTGTAGCCAGATCTCAACTAAAAGCTCTCTGATGGCAAATATGAGATGATTATTCATGCCTTCTAAAGCAGGTATGACCCTGACATATGATCAAAGACCACGAGCATGTCTCAAGCTGAAGTTTCACAGCAGCTTAACTGACTTAAATCCACGCTGTGCAGGTTCCCATCCCTACCCATGTACTCCTACTCCTCCCCTCATGCCAGCAGTGCTCCTCATGCAATTGTACAAGGAGCTGATGCAGAGAGCTAGGCTGGCTGAGAAACCAACCCAAGAGGCTGGTGGTTGGTCACATTTGCGGCTTGAGCTGGCTCACTGCTGTCCCAGGAGCACCAACGCCAGCAGAGCAGAGGCTGAGGAGCCAGGGCCAGGATCACAGCAGTCCCGCCTTAGGTTGTGCTGTGGAGCTCGGCACGAGGGAATGAGCCTACGCGGGTGAAGTAAGTACTTGGGTCTCCCAGGGGCCTCTGTGCTGTGGAGCTGTCAGCGGATAAAAGTGGGTGGGCGGCACAGTGGGCAGGGGTCCTGAAGAGGCTGTTGTGCAGGTGCATGCAGTTGCTGTCCGAAGGCAGAAAGCAACTTTTGGGTTTTATCAAGGATGTCTCCAAAGAGACAGAGATGTTCCTTAAGCGCATACCTTTAGCTCTGTATTTTGTACTTTTCACAGTGAGGATGAAAAGTTTACTGTAGACAGAGCCTGGAAGTTTCTTAGGCTGGTCATAGGCACAGGAGGTCCAAGGGATGTCTTGCACCCTGCAGTTCTCAGAGGCCTACATGTCTAGTTCATCTAATCCCACAAACTCACTTCAAGTTTGTTTTCTCCTGATAATTATCTGGACATATTAAAATACTCTTACTCCACTTTTAAAGGTGTTGCAACAAAATAGCGAGCATTGGCAGTTACTGCAGAGCAATGTTACATCAGCAGTTACACGCAGAGTATCAATTTCCTCTTCATGCTCTTACTTGTCTCCTTCAGCTTCTTTGTAACAAACTTTCTGGTTCACAAGTCGAGCATAACTGCAGTGGATTTTTTTGGCTTGTGAATATACCTGAATAAACACTACGGTCACTGTTACAGAACAGCTTTTCAACTACAGTTGCTTAAACAGGGTCTATATGCTGCTCAGAACTAAAGGAACTAAAATACACACCTTTTAACAAATTATTTAAAGCCAAAAAGCCAGTATATTCTTCCAAACAAATGAAGAACTAAAATTTCAGAGGCTCCTACAGATCGGTGTTTGACTTTGTTTTTCACTGGCTCATGTTTGATATTGTCTGGGGCCTTTCCTGACTGAGACCAGTATTGAGAGGTCAAGTCCGTAACCATTCTTAAGAGGCAAACGAACTGCCTTCACTTCTGGCAGCTCTGGCTGTGGTTTAATCCTGGTGCCAGCTCCTCTTGCTGAACCACATCTGCTATCTGCAGAGCCCTTTGCCCCCCCTAACCCTTGTGCTCCCTTGGCTAGCGCAGGGCTGTGCCAAGCAGGCAACGAAAACAGCAGCAAATCTGACACGAAAAGCTGGTTTTCACCTACGAGCTCTGAAAGAACTCCAGGTGAAAGGTCCAAC
>NW_010118216.1:0-299 GCF_000699245.1 Pterocles gutturalis | reverse complement strand
AAGACTGGAAGGTGATGAGAAATATGCAAAGTTTTTACACAGTTTCCAGGGGAGATGACAGAAAGTACAGACTGATGAACCTGACACCTCTGCTGCGAAAAAAAAACCCCACTAGAAATTAAAATAAAGAACAGAAGTCTCAGAAAAAAAATCATCCTGTTTCTGCAAAGGCTGGTGCAGGCACCCAGCGGCGTTCAGAGGGGTCCCTCGGCAAGGGCTCCTTACCGGGCAGCCTGCCGCGGGGCCAGGAGGGGCCTCACCCGGGCGGGGAAGGGAAATGAGGTGAGAAGGAAGGAAAC
>NW_010118215.1:79346-101121 GCF_000699245.1 Pterocles gutturalis | reverse complement strand
GTTTACCGAGGGGGTGGGAGAGCTGTGGGGAAGGCCCTGGTGTTGGAGGGAGAAGGTGTCGTTAGGCCTGGGTGCCTGTGAGAAGCTGGTGAAGCCAGGGGCAGACGGGCAGTGCCTGGGCACTTTCCGCGGGGAGGGGGAGAAGAAGTTGAAGGCAGCTCTGGGTTGTAGTGCGGAGCTTGCTGGCTCTGCGAACCCAGCGGATGTAAACGTGGATATATTTTGACTATAATTTGTGGCTGTTCGAAGGGAGGCAGTAGTTTTGATAGGCTGGAGACAGCTGGAAAAGTCTGTACGTGTTTTGTTTAGTGTGCTGTGGTAGGTTGAGGGGTATGTTTGTACTGTGGGGATGCAGATGGTGGGTGAAACCACATTTATTTAAGAATAGTGGTACATGAAGGCATATGAATTTAGGAGTGACAGGTAAACAGTCTTGTGTGTGTTGTGAGAAGTAAGGTGATGAGTTGGCTGACTTTAAGTGTTGTGGAGCAGGGAGGCTTTGGGTGGTAAGCCTAGGTACAACTTACAGGCACAGCAGTAGCAGGTTGCTACAAGGTTCTGAACTTGTTTTCTTTGGTGGCCAGTGTGGTTAGACTTAATGTGTGAGACTTTCGTGTGTAATATGAGATGGTATGTGGACAGAAAGACATGCATGTTCTTCCTGCATGTAAGTTGGTTTGTCTGGTGCTCACACAGAGTTGAGAGAGATGTGTGGCTGTCACCAGCTGTGTGAGCCCTGTTCCTTGTGTGTTGAGACAAGTAGGCGCAGCAAGCGGCGTGGTCTGTGTCTTGGGAACTGTGGAGCTGTGGATTGGTGTCTCCCCTGGGATGAAATTGAAGGGCTGGTATTTGTTGTTTGAGCCAGGGGGTACAAATTGGAAAACATGTAGCAAATGCCACGTGGTGGGGTCATGGTAGTGCTGTTTGGAGAAAAGTCTATGCATGCCCTGCGGAGTTGTATCTGTATTTGTGACAGGTGTTAGGCTGTGTAGATTTCCGTCTATAAGGGCATCAATACACTTCTTTTTCTGGGTAAATTTCCAGGAATTAGCACGGAGTATAGGAAAGTGAGAGGCCTTGGGTGGATATTTAGAAGTAGAAATGAGCAGTGGAGTCTTTGAGAGGTTTGTGTACATTTGAAAATGGGGGCTGGATGAGTTTGTGGGGATTATGCATATACAGGGTGAAGATTGTTAGGCTATGTATACATGTGTGTATCAGGGGAGCGGTATTTGTGCGAAAGGGAAGTGGAATTTTCGTATTGCTGAAGTAGTGGGAACTCTAGTCTGTGTAAGGAGAGAGGAGGCAGCCTCTTTTGGCTGAGGCTATGAAAAGTTGTAATGGTGTGGGGGAGGGATGGTGGATGGGGTCTGAGGTCCCAGGTGTGTCCTGAGCGGGTGAGAGGCTGTGGGGATTCTTTGCTCCTCTCAGTATGGAGAGAAGTATTCCATGGTTGTGGCAGTCGGTAGAAACTAAATAAGTGAACAAAGATGAGGCAATTTGTGACTGTTATGAATATTATCAGATTAAGGGAGACTACAGAATAGTCAAGGGGTTTCTGGTACAGGTGGCTTTTTTTATTTCTTTTATTCTTTTTGTTCCACTGGGTAAATTGTCCATTAACTTTAGGGGTAAACTTTTGCTGAAACTAGTACTCGTAATGGTGTTGACAGGTCTGCAGCTAACTAGAAGCACTTACTGTGGTGTAGACAAGCCCTATGTATGTGTGGGCTCAGGGGTTTGAATGTGTCTATGCTTGTGCATTATATATACCTTAATACTTAGAGTGCATGTGTCCAGAAGGTATGAAGCCTTTGTACTGGATATATGCTTGTGTTTGAAAGAGGTTTAGTGCATAAACATTTGATGGCCAGAGACCTGTGAAAAGACGATCTGTTTAAAACGGAAGGCTGTTTGGCTCAGGTGGAAATGAGGAAAAATTGCATATATGTATCCCATGTTCTGTGGGTTTGTGATAGTATGTATTATTTATTTACACAGCCTCTCATGTCATGGTCTGCGCAGATATTTAGGGGAGGTTGTTATATAGGATATGTGGTTTAATTAAGGCACATAACATCAAGATAAGTGGAACAGAATTAATGTATGGAGAGGGTGGTATATAGAGTGTGTAGCACCCATTTTTCTTTTCTTGAGGTGAGGTGGTCAGTTAGTGAGGTGGGGAACTAGGAAAAAAAAAAGAGCGGTCTCATAGTAGTTATCCTGGATATAATCCAGGTCCCTTCTTGTCTCTGATGTGGAATTATTGTTGTTCACTTAAACTTTTCCAATGGTGATCACTAATGTGTGTGTCTGACTTACTAAACTTGAGACCCTGACTTGCAGAAATATAAACCCATCACAACTGAAATGAAAACTTGTGAAACCTGTGTGTTGGAAGTCTTTTAAGGTGCTCAGTGCCAAGAACTATCGCTCTTAGAGTGGGTGATTGAGAGTAGTGACTATTTCTTACATGGATGTGTTGCCTCCATATTACAAAAAGGGAGAGGCTTTTACAGTCCACTGTTAGTATTGGATGGAAAAGTCTGTGTCTGTGAAGTATTTGTATTATAATAATATCACTCTTTGGAGCAGGGTTTGTGTACACTGCAGCAAGGAATGGGCTTGTACATTCAACTTTAGTATTGTCCATCTTAAAGCAAACTGCAGCATTCCTGGCTAAATGCTACCATGATGTTCATAAGAGGGTATGTGTGGTTTTGATGGGTTTCTTTTTTGGTTTTGTTTTTGGTTGTTTTTTTGGTGGTGTTTATTTTTAAGTAGGTGATGAATAGCTGTTCTTTTCAGGTCAGCACTGGAAGAGACCGAGCTAACTGTTGGTTTTTGCAAGCAGAATCTCTTCCAAGTGGATGGAAAGGCCTCGATGAAAGAATCCAAGCTCTACACTATGTATGAATTGTGGAGAGTGATTACTATAGTAGGTCATGCATATCTTTGTGTCCATAGCTGTTTTTTCCCTCAGATAGAAGTTCTTTCTGCCCACCGCCTTTATTGTGTCAATATGCTCACCTGTTTGTCTGATGTCTTTTGGGCTTGAGCAAGTATCTAGCATGGGAGACTTTGGTCAAGCTGCTTAAAATTTGACAAATCTTACGCAGATTTGTATCTGCATCGTGTGCTAAAGCCAAATGAAAATTCTGAAGAATTAATGAGTGTCACTCCAAAACTGGTCTGAAAAGCTTTGCCCAGGATGGTAAGAGATAACTGAGCTGGTATAGCTCATCTGAGTTTCTTGAGATGAGCAGTTCAGCTCATCTCAACTTCTTGAGATATTATTGGCATGATGAAACATAAGGGTTGCCAATGAGCGTAGGTTAAATTAGTCTTCTGGCTCTTAGAAGAGTTTACATTGGGAGAGAAGGCATGAAGTTGTTTTAATGTAGAAAATGATAGAAGGGAAAAACCCTGTATCTCAGTGGACAACAGCCTCTCTTAGAATTTCGGAGGAAATTATTCAGGCCCAGCTATTGTTCTGCTAGGGAAAATAAGTCACCCAGAACTCTTTTTCCCCATGCACCATTATTTTCTCATTGATGTTACTTCAGTGCCTTATTTTATGATGTTACTACATTACTATTTCAGGGCATATGTTCTCTGCATTTTTGATGGAATACAACCTTTTCATTGAGTTTTCTTTTGAATAAATAATACAACTAGGTGCTTAAGTCTAACTTCGTAAGAGTTAACAGGAGTTCAGCTCAGAAAAACAACCAATTCACTTAAGGATTTTTCAGACTGGACTACTGGAGAGCTTAAGATGGCTCTTTAGTGTGTGTGATAATGACAGGTCAATGACCACAAACTTTCAGTTAAGTCACAAAAGAGAGCATTGGTCTTTCTTGGCAGTTTTCAGGTGGTTAGCATGTTAACAGAATGTCTTCAATAATCCTACTTCTGTGTCTGCCCCCCAGTGTAGGAAGCTGACCTTTACAGAATCTAGAGGAAGCATGGCTCTGTGTTGTTAGAATATGAATTAATTGCTTTTATGAAGGAGGTAATAAAGTAAGATGATGATTTGTTGAATAGAGGATGTAACCCTTTATTGTAATTTATTCGTACAATACTGACCTGTTCTCACCAGCTCATCTGTCCTGCTAAATCCAGGTATTATTTGTTCAAAACTCATGATCTTGCATTTAAAATTCTGTATAGCAAAAGAAAAATTGGTGACCGGAGAGAACAAATCTCAAATGATGGAACTATTTGTAAAGAACTGATATTTTGATTCAAGTGCAAAGCTGAAACAATGCATATTATGTTGGTCAGCTTATTCAAAAACAAAAAAACCTCTTATCTGGGCAGCTTTGTTAGTTAAGCTGATGTGCAAGTAATATAAAGCACTATCGAGCACATGCTGCTCTTCCTTTCCTATCACCAGCTACAGTGGAGCCATTGATGTGGGTCATAGGGTTGTGTTTTCAGTGTTATTTAAAAAGTTTTGTAAAACAGCAGATGTAGGCAATGCATGAAGTGTGTAAATCTTGGGTTTTTTTAACTTTATTCAGAGAACTTTCATAGATGTATCCCACTAGCTCTTGGTACTCCCAACTGTAAAGAGGTGGAAGCAAAAGTGGATGAATGGTGAGACACTGCTGCTGTAGTTACTTCAGGAAAAGGAACCCTCAAATTCACAGTGCAGCCCTCCTTTCTAGGGGTAATGAGGTGTGCGTGGGCAGCTTAAGTCTGTGGGTTTAAGTTACTGCTGCTTGAGGATCTCTTAAATGAATGGGCAGTATCTACCACTTTGATTATATTTACATTAGCAAGCGGTATGCTGCAATTGAAGAAGACTGCAGAGTGAAGCAATGTTAGGCAGACTCAGTGTCCACAGTGTGTGTAGTTCATGGGGTTTTATTTTAGACTGGTTGTGGTCTGGTTGCATGGACCGAGTACGCTCCAAACATTATTGGGTATTAGGTGTTTTCCTGGAGCTTTGGTTTAGGTTAATCCAAGAGATGTCCAGATCATGTGTTCAGAAACTTCTCTGAGATGTAAACCAGAGCACAGCAAGAGGGGTGACTCAGACTTACTTCAAAAGTGCACTCCTGATCCAAGCTACAGTGCTAATGTAGATGGGTTAGTAAAAGGCACCTTGGAGCATGGCAGAGGGCGTTGAGCTATGCAGGGGCAGGATTCTGCCTTTTCCTGTATCCTAAGTGGTGTTGTCAGCATTGCAGAAATTATCCTGCTTCTCTCTGAGTAAGGTTTGTATGTTTATCTTGACTGGTAACTGAATTTCTGCTCACAAATTATTGTCCCTGGTTTTGAAATTGTGTGTGAAAATGACTGGTGTTAAAACTACAGTAAATTCTGGAAAGTAGTTCTTTCATTGTTTTCACTTCAGTTAGTCAAGGATGAAACTTGCTGTGTGAGCAACAGGTTATGAAGCCTGACTTCCTGTGGCTTTGTGTCTTGTTGGATTTTTCTGCGTGTACTACATTGTGAGCTCTCAAAGTATTTACATGGGTTTGGGGCACTATCGGTCCTGGTGTCCTCTATGGGAAGCTGTTACTGGTAACATAGCTGAGCTCCTGCTGCACTTGTTCTCCAAGGGCGCTAGTTTGGATGTCTCTCCTTGGTTTGACTGTTTATTTCCGCAAAACTCACAGGATTTGACTGACTCTGAAATATTTACCCTTGTGTTAGCTTCTGAATTGTGGCTAGTTTCAATAACTTTTGGGGGGGGGGGGGGGGGGGAAGTGGATAGGAACAACATGCACTGTAGTCTTGGCTTCTTAAGGTTGTATTTTATATATTTTCCACTAATGGTATCTCATGTCCTCAACGTTTCAGGTAACATATCTAGAAGTAGGAAATTATATTCCTAGCAGCAATGTCTTAATGGATGCCAAAAAGATCTTCTCCATGAGATCTTGAGAATATCCAACATGCTTATTAAACCACCTCCAAAGAAATATAAACAGATCTAAAGTTGCCTTTGATGTATATTGTAGCCTTTTGTAATAGACACTGGTATCACATATGGTAGTTTTGGACCATGATTCTAGGAGAGAAGTAGATTAAGATTTTGAAAATTAATAGTATATTGAAGCCTCTGCAGTACAAGTAGATTGGATTCAGAGGGTGGTGGATTAGGAATTGGAGGGGGCAGGGACTTGTCTTTGTGATCACCTTTGTGACCTTGAAAAGCTGATGAAACTCTAATGTACTTTGAAACTTTTCAGATGAGAAGTAGTATACTGAAGCTATGTGGTACTGCAGGCTGAGTTCTGAGAGTTCTGTCTTCAGTGTATAAAGCTAAAGAAATGTGTTTTGTATAAGAAAAAAACTTGGAGTAGCAATTCCATAACTGAGGTAACTAGTTTTTTTGAAAAGTCTCTTAAGATTTGTATAGCGTTGAAACCTGGTCTTGTTATCAGATTCACAAAGAATACAAAGCTAATGTGGAAAGGTTCTTAGTATGTGTCTCCGTGTTGTCCCTTCCTCCATAGGTCATTTGTTTGTTGAAACACTGATTAAAACAGAAGCTGTTGCATACAAAGCAGACATGAGAGCTTAGATCTGTCATGAAATGTCAGATTTGTGCTTGAAGCTTTTCTAAAGTAAGTAATGGTCCTAGAATACTGTATTGGAATTTCCCTCATGCTTTTCTGCTCTTTATCTTCTTTGTAGTAATCATCTTGAGCTATCACAAAAAGAATCGGTGAACCTGGACTATCTGTGAGCAAACTTTCTTCTGCAGTTTTTGTTCCAATTTCAGAACTGTTGATTCTTTCCACTTAGTGTTTATCCTCTCCTTTCCTTGGGTCAAAGTCTGATACTGTTACTGCAGAAGAGAAACTGAAATGAGGCAGAAGAGGAAATGAAAGGTAGTGCTCGTAGGGCGGAAGAAAACTACAATGCTTTCTAAATAACTGAAGTAATAGATTCACTGAGAAGCTAATCGAGAGAATACTTGAGTAGGCAGAGCACACTGTTCACTGAGGAGTATTATTCCTTATTCTCTTATCACAGGGTTCATTCTTTTGTTCATTCGTCTGTTCGTCTTGTGAAAGATTTTCATCAGCAGATATGTAGCCTTTTATTACCAACTTCTGCTGTCTGCCACCAGCCTACTGGCATATTATTTGTTTTTCAGGGCTATCATGACTGATACTGGCATAGGTAAAAACAAACATGTATAAGTTGACCACTGGCATCTGTATTTCTGTGTGAGATGGGGAGGAGTTTCTTTATATTAGTCTTGATTCTATGCTTGTTTTTGCTGATATGTGTTTTCTTTGAGCTCGTTTTCTCTTGTTGTGTTCCTTCTTGAAAAGGGGGGGAATGAAAGAAGCTTTATTCTATAGTGCTTTTTCCTGAACTGGGTGAAAGGGGTTTTTTCACCCTGAACTGTGTAAAAAGACCTGCAGATAGACAAAAACTTGGTGCATGGCATGTTCTATTTATTCTTCTTACGGATTTAAAGGTGTGATGGAATTGGTAGACTCGCATCACTGTCACTGAGGAAGCAAAGATTCCTAGAAGGTCTTTGGGTGACTGAAATGTAATTGGACTAAACTGCCATGTTCAGAGAAGGTAAAGAAAATTAGAGTGGGCTGATGTGACCCAGAATATCTTTTCCGTTAAGAGGGAAAAAGCAATAAAGTTTGTTTGGGTCAATTGCCAAAGGGTAGTGCCTTCAAAACCCTAGAGAATGGGACAAAGGTAAACTCAGCACAGTGAAAGTAGCAGCTAGCATGTAATTCAGTTAAAGCTGAGTTTTAAATTCTGAATTTCTTCTATGTTGGTTTCTAGTCATTAAATCTTATGCTTACCTCAGTGAGAGAGCTGGGCGCTAGATACATGTGCTTCCTTTGTCAGCCAGAAACTGTTATTTCTTTGCAGCTGTTTAAAAACAATGGAAATAACATCTGGAAAGCTGGCTCACTTAATGTACACAATGTATCTTTGTTTTTGTCTCTTCATTGTGGAGAGTTCATTCCCTCTGCTCAAACAGCTATCTGCTACATGCTGCCTAGTTGTGAGCATCTGATATTCCTCTTTTTAGCTAATGGTCCTTAGAATTGTTTTTTTCACCACTTTTTAATGTTGATACAGTACAGAAAAGTGTTCCTGATAGGCATCTGCATAAACTCTGGCATTTCTTTTTGGAACCCACTCAATAATCCTGACTGTTTCATTAAGGAAGAGGTCCTTTTATAATTACCTAAGTTAGTGCTGCTGTATTTCTGCAGTCTTCTGCCTCTGACCATGTGCTCCTCTTCCTCCTAATGCTGATACTTGGCTGTTTCTCATCTCATGGTGAGAGCATTATGTGGTGCGTGGATGTTGCGTATCTATTGCTGAGGTTAATTTTCTTATAATGTAGCTTCTTGAATCAGTTTGCTACGTGAGGGTATGAGAGCAACTGCTTATGCAAAAGTTGGAGTACAAAGTCCACATGGCAGGAGGTGGGCTTACAGCAGTTGCCAGTTTAGCTCAGCCTAACTTCTTGTAAGGTTGCGCCCTGAGATGTTTCAAAGGAGGTTCTTTTAAGGTGTAGTTATTAATATTGGTTCTTAACATGCGATATCTGATGACCTCTCTTGTGAGTGGAAGTCCTAAATTTACCTGGAACATTACTGATGATGAGCAGACCATACTGAAAGTCACATAACTGTGACAGTGTTAGCAGTGTCAGCAGCCATGTTGCGATACTAAAGTAAAAGAACATGCGATTATGTGTTGGTGTTAAAATTTCTATTATGATTAAATTAAAACTGCCAATCTCGTCTTCTGAATTTTCCCAAAATGTATCGCCTGCTATAGAAGTTGATACAACTCCCTTCACAGCAGTCATTCTGGTTTAATTAAATATCAGCACTTGGTGACAAGAATATCTTCATTCTGTGGGCACATGAGGATACAGCAGAAACCAAAATTTTACATAGCAAAGGTAATGGTAAGAGGCTGTTCGGAAAGTTCCTGAGTGGGTCCAGCTGTTTCTCTGTGCTTTTTGTCATATTTGCAAATTTTCTTATGGGATAAGAGGACTGCCTGTGGTCCTCTGCCTCAGACCTCTGCTCTGGTGTTGGCATTGTTCACTGCTTAATGTGGAGTTAGAGTATCTTATCTGTTCTCTGCTTCAAGCATAAATTTTGGGGAACTGCAAAGGGACTGAAGTATTTTGTGTGAAACATGAGTAATGTCATCAATGGTAGAGACCAGAATTTGTGATTTTTTTTTTTTGTGAGGTGCATTGTATTCTTTTCCATTCCTTTTTCATCCCTTTCTCTGCTACCAGTTTCTATAATAAATTTTTGGTAGAGTTATGAACACCAAGTTTTTCCTTTTATAACCCCTGCTATTACTGTCTTGTTGCCAGATAGCTTGAAAATCATCCAGAAACTCAATTATTTGGTGGCTGTGTTCACTTGTTGAGACCTGCTTATTTTTATGCACAGAGTTCTTGTATTTAGGCTTTGGAACATTTGAATTCTCCAAATTGCTGAAGCCTGGAGATGGTTCCTGTTCGCTTTTTCAGGCATCCTTACTATGTTAAATAATAAAGCAAGTTTTCTATTTCAGTTGCTAAAAGCATTAAATACTTCTTCATGTGGATAGTGCTACCAGTAAGTAGTTTATATAAACCTGTAGCAAAACATTTCTGGGGCACTTGAAAAAGAAGGTGACTGGAAATAGTCAGCATGGCTCTACTAAGGGTCAGTCATGTTTGACCAACCTGACTGCTGTGTAATGACCAGGTCTTCAGCTGTAGGGAGAGAGCAGTGGTGGATGTTTTTTTACTTTGACCTTAGCAAGGCTTTTTAGTGTCCCACAGCATACTCCTATTTACAGTCTGAATGGGAGGATGACTATAGACAAATGAAAACTGGTTGAAGAGTCATCTCAAAGGGTGGCTGATGGTTCATGCTCTGCCTGGACAGCAGTTGCACCTGGAACTCCTCAAGGTTCTGCTGTGACCTACTGTTTGGTTTTTTTTAATGTCATTGTCAATAACCTGGAGGAGACGGAATGCACCTTCATCAGGTATGTGGTAGACACAGAACTGGGTGGCTTGAAGGCAGGACAGCTATCCTGAAGTACTCAGAAGTGCTGGAGGAGTGGGCCTGTAATAATCTTGGGAAGTTCAGCAAGGGCACATGCCAAGTCCTGTTTCCAGGGTTGGTAACCCTCCTACAGTGCTACAAACTGGTTGGCTTGTAGCTCTACCAAGAAGGACCTGGTTCGAGTGAAGAGTAGGCTGGATACAAGTCAGCAGCACCCTGCTAGTGATGAAAACAGACAGCTTTATACCCCTTTAGTTGGTATTTGTTCCAGAGATTCCCAGACCACATCTGTAATACTGTGTCCAGTTTTGCTCCTGTTCTCCCTACCCCCAAGGAGAACAATGTTGATAAACTTAGGGCAAGTCCACCAAGATGGTCAGGGAGCTGGAGTATGTGACCTCTGAGGGCATGCTGAGAGCCTTTCATGGCCTTATTTACCCTGGAGAAGAGATGCTTAGGAGGGACCCAATAGCAACCATCTGGTATATACAAGGGTGGACACCAAGAAGATGGAGCCGGTCTCTTTACTGAGATGCACAGTGGGAAAACAAGAGACAGTGGTCATAAATTGAAATGGGCTGTTATATGTTGAAAATTTTTTACTGTAAGGGTGAGTGTTAGGAGGTTGGAGGAGGTAACCTGTAAGCCTCCATGGAGGTTTTCAAGACCTGAGTGGATAAAGCTTTAAGCAACGGGGACTGGGTTCAACATTGACTGCACTTTGGGAAGGAAATTGAGCATCATTGCCTCATAGGTCCCCTCTGCTCTGCATCATTCTTTGAAAAATCACCCATGGCAGGGACCTTAGTAGCCAAAATAATACATTTTGTTTTATTTGGAAACTTGTTTCCTTGTGCGAGTGACACTGATTTCTAGTGCTGCTAAATAAAATTACTTGAAGGTAATAATTTACTCTTGTTGACTATTTTTGATGTTAAGCATTAGTTATTTGAATTGTAGAATCATAGAATGGCCAGGGTTGAAAAGGACCTTAAAGATCATCTAGTTTCCACCCCCCCTCCTGTGGGCAGGATTGACAACCACTAGAGCAGTCTGCCCAGGGCCCCATCCAGCCTGGCCTTGAATGTCTCCAGGGATGGGGCATCCACAACTTCTCTGGGCAACCTGTTCCAGTGCCTCACCACCCTCTGTGTGAAAAATTTCTGCCTAATATCCAACCTAAATCTCCCCTCTCTTAGTTTAAAACCATTCCCCCTCATCCTGTCACTGTCATCCCCTGTAAATAGTCGCTCCCCCTCCTGTTTATAGGCTCCCTTCAAGTACTGGAAGGCCGCAATGAGGTCTCCCTGGACCCTTCTCTTCTCCAAGCTAAACAAGCCCAGTTCCCTCAACCTTTCCTCATAGGAGAGGTGCTCCAGCTCTGAAAGCTACATTAATTGAATCAGCTACTTTCATCTAAGAAAGAACAGAAAAATATTATTTCTCGGTGTTGAAAAAGAAGTTTTAGAACTAGAGAATTTGTTGTTTGAAGTTACTGCAGGGGAAAAAAAGATAGTGGAAGAGGAAGAGAGGAAGCTAAATCTCAGGGTTTTTAAGACTGATTCACTTCCTTCTTTGCCCAAGCCTATGAAAAGAAGCTGTTATCCTGGATGCCACATGTAGAAATCTCCAAAATGGATTGGATTAGTTGGATTCATGCTATAGAAGTTACATACAGGTATATCTAGGCATGGTGGGTTTAGCTGTGGTAGCTCTTCTCATGTGTTTGTGCAAAAAGCAACTTTGTTTCTTTCTCATACCAAAGGTAATTTTTGTGAATAGGCAGGTGTGTTTCTGCTTTTGCTCTTAAAGAAAACTGTAGTGGCTGGTAATAGGTTTCTTTGTCGTGGATTCTGTGCTTTAGAATAAGTTTGAATCTCTGCTTTTAGTCTTTCTTTTCCTTTTGAGTCCAAGATCTGTATATATTGTTGTAAATGATTGCATTTGTGTGTCAGACTTTTCCATCCTCTCTCCACTTAAACGTGTGCATATGCATAAGTATACGCAGGCTCGCTCTCTGTCATGTGCTTGTATGTATTTCTGGTTTGTAAATGGATGTAGTTACACCTCTGTGAAGGCAGTATATATTGACAGTGGAAGGTTTTGGCAAATAGTGGCCATTGAATAGCGTAGCTTAGATCACTTCATACTTTCATCTCTAATAATTGAAAGGCATCTACATGATCTTTTACTGATTTACCTTTGACAGTTAGGAACTTCTTGACTAACTTGGCCAGTTCCAGTGGTTCATGTATTTTATCAGTTGCAGTCTAGAAGTTGCTATGGATTTTATTGAATATTGTGTTGAACTAGGAGAGAAATTGGTCAATTCTTCCATCTTACTGCTTTCAGACTCACAGGCTCTTCTGCTTTATTCACCCCTAATATACAAGGAAGAGTCTCTAAAGTGAATCTTTATCAGAAGGACAAGGATCTGGAAGAAATTTTACTTTTGTACTGTTTTCAAGGTAAGACTTTCACAATTGTCCATGATGATAAAAAGCATGAATACCGAGGCTTGCAAATTTGTACAGTTTCTGAGGTTTTGGCGTCTTGCATATTATACTATTCTTACTGAATATTATGAATATTTGTTTAGTGTTAAATATTTCTGCATAATTCTGTGGAAATACACTAATGATCAGAGGCATATAAGCTAGCTGTGGCTGTGCTTTTTACCTAAAGCAGTTAAGTGCGTTGCTACATGGAACTAATGTTTACTATGCAAAGCTGCATTTTTGGTAGGTGTTCCCACTTTTAAAACTGATACTCTAAGCTGCATGATGTAAAATGGAATGTCTTACTAAATTGACAGTGTCTTAGTAACTCTTTTTGGCTTTCTTTAGGGTCGTGTGCTGAGCTTGTTGTAATTTCTCTGTGAATGCAGTATTATAGCTCTTGAGTGACATTTCAAGTCAATTTCAAAACGTCACAAAACAATTGTGAGTCTGAGGACAGGTTTGCTGCATTTTGGAAAGAATGGTAAATGCATTTCTTTCAATAAAGCCATAGCTTCAAGCACCTATGCAGTTGTCATCTGTCTGCAAGTTAGAGTGACAGTCAAGTGGTGGGAGGCATTGACATCATTCAGCAGTGATACCATTGCCTTCAGCTTCCATACACAGTTTAACAAAACATTTAATAATGTTTGTTGTGTTGTTCCCACACCACCCCATGGAAGTGTAGAGGTTATAACAAGGACTAGGAGGATAAAGCCTGAGCAGACCAAGTGGAATTCCCTCGAGTGTGGGACCAGTCTTGGGGAGAACGTTGGTGGACTGTTATGTTGACTGGGCTAACATCATGTTTATGGCACTCAAAGGGAGGAACTGCAAAAGTGGTTCAGAAAAATGGAGGGGCACATAGCTATCCCTTGCAGAGATGGTAGTTGTGTAAGAAAGGAATACAAGGCCAATAGTATCCAGCCATAGAACAGGTGGTTGAACCATTCAAATGGAGTCACTCAGAAGGATGTAGGAGATGTTTTGGGAACTGGAAAGTACAAGTAGCACTTAATATAGGCAGCTGGTTGCCTAATACTAGCTCTTCAGTTTTGGGGGGGTGGAGATCTACTGAAATTGGCACTCAATGTGCTGAATTCAGTACCTGTTTGCAGGCTCAGATCAGCAGTCTTCTATTCATGTACGTATTTCTCATTTGTTGTGACTGGGTGGTTCTGTTTTTTATATAGGAGATTTTACTGAATTATCTATGTAATCCCCAAGCTGAATGTCTACTTTTCTTTTTAAACTGCTAAATTAATCAGATTCTTTCAGTTGTCATTCTGCAAAAGCTTGAATACTTGAGTATTCCTTTGTGAGCCATGATTTTTTTTTTATGGATACCTAGTTTAATCCAGGCAGTTTGTTAATCTAGTAAAGTTTAACCTGGATGTATTCTATACATGTAGTAAAGTATTAAGACCGAGATGCAAGCTTTGGAAGATGCAAATTGTTCTAAAATATCGTGATGTTTTGCCTCTATAAATGGGATGACAGAGTAGGGTGTCTGCTGCCTTCCTACACTGAATGTGTTCTTTTATGTGTCTTTGTGTTAAGATGTTCCCATCACCATTCAGTTCAGCAAGGACATGTCTTACAGCCAGTGGTGTACAGAAGCAGTAACCTTTGGTGGAGCTGGAGATGGTGTCTTAATCTGTGTTATCCAAATTTGCCTGCAGCTGATGTCTGACCTGATGAATAGCATAAAATGAATGTTGAATTATTAACATGCTTGCTTCCCAGAATCCTTTTTGCTGTCAAGTCCGTGTAGACCTATCATTGCTGCATTGACTGGCTGTAATGCCCTTAAGCACCCTCTCTAATATTGATTTTTTGAAAACTGGCATGGTTGTCTTGCATGTTAGTTTTAACATTCTTATGGATAAAATTGCCCTTTGAATTTTTGCAGGTGTAGTTCAACATGTATTGTGATACTTGCATAGTGGCAAAATTAAAACAGTTTTTACTCAATAGATATATGTGCAACTTCAGCATTGAAATACATATTGCAAATCAAGAGAGTTTGTGTTGATTAAAAGTGAATCAAACTGATTTATTGTAAAAATGAAATTGCAGTACTAATTGGACAAAACTTTGAGTATTTAAGCTTGCAAGTTGCTAAATGGCTGCTTCTTGCCAAGTACTCCTCTGTTTAGATGACAAGTGAAGCAGTTCAGATAGCCTCAATGCAGACACCTGAAAAAGATTCCATGAGTCCAGGCAACGATATTGGAGACTGCTGCCAGAAAAAAAGGTAATGGAAATTTGCTTCACTCTGCAGTTCCTAAAGATAGTAATTTTTTTAATTAGACTTCAGACTTTGTAAGAAAAAGTTTATCTAGCTTGATGAAAAAGTAGAGCATGCTATAAAAGTGCAGGGGGGAGTACTGTGTTCTCTGAAGTAGTCTGGCAAGCCATCTGTGATCCAAAACCTAACTTTCTATAACATACTGTGAATTGAATAGTATGTATTGTGATTACAGGTATATTGATCCTGCTACAGTGTGGCAGTATATCATTACATATCTTGTAGGATCAGCTGCTTCTCTTGAGCATTTGTTTATAACCGCCTTAAAATGCTTTGGGGTATGCCTTCTATGAGATTAACCAAATTAGTTCAGCTGAGTTGATGTAGGAAAATGATAAATCTTTGTTAGCAATAAGTGAGTGACTTTTTTAAGGAAATAGACCCTCTTAGAAATTTTAAGATGTCTTTACAATTCTAAGTGCTGATTCTACATGTACTAATACAGTACTCTTACTGAAGTAACTTTGCTAATAGGTACGAAAAATTTTTTAACATGGAAGAGACTAAGGGGGAAAAAATATTCTAAAACTGTAATTGGGATATAAAAATAACTGTGTATTTCAACAATTCCTACTTGGAGGCTTCAGTTCCTGTATGACTTAAATTAGTTCTTTTGGAAGATCGCGTGTGTGTAGGCTGTTAGTTGACATAACAGATGCTTGAGTTATGTCTTTCCAAGTTGTGTGCTTTGCAGTAAACATTAAAATGCCTATAGCATAGTAAGTGTTAATATTTGGCAGCTTGTAGTACTGGTTTTATGTTACTGATTTGAAGATACTGGTGATTTTATTATGGTGTTGAATTACCTTTTTTTCATTTAATTTAACTCCTTTTGTGTATAAGCCTAGTTAAGTGGTAACATGGCTAAAAAAATCCACAGATAGATCCAAGTGGTTAAGTAGTGTGGCAGAGAATTTATGCCTCCTGTAACTGCCTGCACGGGTACATCAGCAGTGTCCAAGTTTTTTTTTTATCTGCTGTGATAGCTCCATTTTACTTCATTTGTGTCTGAAGACTTATTCTTCTCTCATCTTGTAAGGGCAAGAACCTACTTGCATTCTTAGAGAGAGGGGAAATCCTTCCCCTAATCATCGGTATCACATAAAAAAATAAAAATCCACTCTTGCTATCCCTTATAAGCTTGATAAAACTTGATTTCACAACTGTTTCTGGAAGAGTTCTTTATGCACTTACACGTAAGATATTTTCTTGAAAGGCTTAACAGGAAAGGGCTAAGCCCTTTCTCTACTGCATGATCAAGAGAAAAAGTTTTTATTCGCAAGATTATTTCTGAATTTGAATAATTGTATAGTTTGCTAGCATCTTGCTTTTTTCTGGAGGAAAGGAAAGACAAACTCTGGATGCTCTTTAATGCTATAGTAGCTAGAGTGGATGAGACAGTTCACTTCTGTATGAAGTGAGGTGTGGTTTAGGGACATGCTGTTTTGGCCCAGAGGACTTCTGAGTAGATGTGCCCTGTAATGGTATCAGATGAAAGGTATGGTGGGTTCTTTCTCAGAACATTTAACCAGTGCTCGGGCTGCGATTTCTTCCTTTTTTTAAGCAGATGGATATTTAAAAAATCTAATCCACCTGGAGTGCCTGTATATTTTTAAATAGTGATTTGAAGGCCAGATGTTCAGAGGAAACAAATGGACAGATGGTTGCAAACTGACTCATTAGCTATTGCTACCTAGGTGTTCTAGTTAGTAAGATGATAATAAATTTACCTCATGGAGAAACACCAGAACAACATGCTCAAAAGGTAGGCACTTCAGTAATAGTAAACATGATCTTATGTTGCCCATGCAAATCAGTCTGGTGTGTCTGAGCTGGAATTTTGAATCCCCATCAGGAAGATGGATGTTCGCAGACTCTGCCCTTTGCATTAAGAAAGAGAAACACAAACCCATGCAGAATATAAACACATCTTCAGTCTGCAACTCCGGGATTGCCATGGAAGGCATATCTAGAACTTTACTTACACTATAACTTTTATCCTATCTTACATTATGGATAGTTGGACACTTTTGCAGGCTCTTCTCTAGGAAGTCCTAGCAACCCCAATAAACATGTTTGTTCAAAGTAGAAGTCCTCTGCTTACAATCATTCTTTGTAGTCTTGAGATTTTTTTTTTTGTGAAGGAACACTAACACATAAATGCAGTACATTTTAGCTCTTGAAGATACTTTCTTCTCCTTAGTTCAGCCAAAGATTAGGTAACTGAAAATGAAAAAGCTTTGTATTTGGATATTTTTACTGAAGTGTGTTAATGGCCTTTCTCTTCAGCAATGCTGAAACTGAATGAAAAGGTGTCCAGCATAACTGATTGAGAGGCGATTCTGTATTTCTGTGCTTGAGTTATGCTAAGCATAACTCTGATCTCCTACAGGAAAACAGAGGAATTGTGTGCTTGCCAGCGATCTCCCAGTAGGCAAATGTAGATTTCATACGTGCATGCTGAATTCTAGTAAGGCTGGCTTTTAGTATTTATTCATCTTCTGCTTGTATAATTCAACAGAGTTTGAGTTACTCATCACCTAGATGAGCAGTCTCTGCTTCAGGCATTCACTTGTACCAGCATAGCTATCTGTGGCTGAGCAACAGTCATTAGCATGGAAACAGAAACAAGCTGCTGAGAGCAAATACTGCTTAAGCTACCACTGCTGCCAAGACATCTACATAGCCATAATGTGAATTTACTGATCTGAAGCTTTACCTAAAAGAGAATTACAGAGAATTTAGAAATTAAAGAGGTGCCTTACAAATATATATGTTAAAGATAATTCTGCAGGAAAAAAGTTCAAAATAGCTTTTGTAATTGCTTTCTAGATGTATCAAAAGGCAGCTTTTCAATGTGGTAGCTTAAGTCCATTTGTGAGGTGATATTTAAAAGTATAGACCTAATTAGAATGCTATACCCATAGTATTGTCAAGCTTTTAGACTAGTGTAAAATACTAGTCTAAAGTGTTCCTGTTGGAAATTTAGCCTTCAATAGCTCAAATGGCTAACTTGCAATCAAAGTTTGAACTGCAAACTTCAAACTGCTGAACTAAATTTTCACCAGAACCCCAAGTAAATTTGTTTCCAAGCATTTACCTTTTTAAGAAACCCTGGGTGTTACTTCTAAAATGCAGTGGAAAAATACCGTTGCACTTCTTACAAAACTGTAATGCTAGATCACTGCATTGGGTAGGATAAAGCACTTAAATTACTTCATAGTGTTTTTAGTTTTGGACTTTTCTTTATTCTCCTTCCTTTAACTGTTGTAATAATGAACATTTTAATGCAGCTTCCCCATTTGAAGAGAGGAAAGAACAACAAAAAACCCCCCCACACACAAAAACACAAATCAAGGCTTTGCCCAGTCTTCATTGATTCACAATGTTTTTGTATAGAACCAAGAACCACTTAGAAGATGCGGAGAGAATTCATTATCCTTTTATTATAAAGGATTAACAGCTTTCTCTTTAGGGAGAAGGCTGTACGTTGTCTCAAGTAATTACACAGAAGTTAACTCAGTTTAGTTTGAGCTTGGTTATATATGTAGTCTAAGGAAGAACCACTGCATGAACTTGCAGCACAAGTAGTGCACTCCTTAATATGTGCTCTTATATTCCTTGATAAATCTGGTAACCTAATGAATGCCTCTTTTAGGAGAGGGATGTTACCTTATGTCTACCATACATTGGGAACATGCGATTGGGAGGTAGCAGTATACTAGCTAACCTGTGGTAAGCTTGCACTATTGCTCTTTTCCTTCTCCCTCCTAGTATCTTTTAGTTCTGCAAAATCTTTTACTATCTTCTCCATGAGCCAGTTTACAGTTCTGGGGGGATGATATTGGCAGTGATGGTATTGTGGTGTCATAAGCTTAATTATGACAGATTATAGCTCTTTCTGTGGGTGTTCAGGGAGTGGGGTGGTTTGTTTACTTGTTTTAAAGCAACAATAATTTGGTTATCTGTAAAAGGTCAGAGTCATAGCTGGTTGTGGAGCAGAATAAAACCAGTGTTCTTCTGGTTTTCTCTGACCAGAGTCTGGAAACTTGCAAAGGACTGGATGTTGTAGTGGGTTTTGTTTGTTTTAAATGCTAGGATTAAGCTTGACGATCATTAGTCCTTTGCCAGCAGGGTTATTAAGTATGTACTTAATAATCAGGAAGACCAGCATTTGATGCCTACCCTTCTGTAAAATAACACATAAGATTCTTCAAATTTCTCTAGACTGCATAAATTTTTTTCATGTGCTTACTATTGAATATTGGTTTTAGTTCTTTAGCAGTGATTTACTTATGGTGGCTTTGGCTGCATAGTCTTCCCCTTCTGAAGAAAATACTGTAAATGTGGTGAAATTTAAATTCTTTATTAGCCAAGGAATGTTTAACTTGTGCTCAACTAAAAACTGTTCTACTGTAGAGTACTGGTGTCTTAGTAACAAAAATGATAAAATTTTACTGAACTAATGTAGTCCTACTCAAATATTAAGTGTTTACATACTCCAAAGACTTAAGGAGCCCAAATAAAGTGCTTAATACATCTTGTAATTTCATTAAGCCTTTAACAGGAAGCTTTCAGCTTTATTCTTATGATGTAATTTATGATGAGCAATCTGGATAAAACCATTTTGTTTGTGTATGTAAGCCTTTCCTAAACACAAATTATTAGGGGCTGGATATAATGGCTTGTTATCCCAGAGGTGTATCATGAATCTAAGTGTCTTTTCCTATGGAAAAAAAAAATTGTTCTGTGTATTTGGACGAGTAAGAGGCACTACTGTGCAGAAGTAAATAGGGATAACATCCCCTCTTTGCACAGTATTCAGTGGTGGAGTATGTATCTTAGGATATTTTTGTCTTTTGAGACACTGAATACCTGTATTTCTTGCCTCTGAGAATTGGTGTAGATAGAATTGGGGTGAATAAGAGCATATGCTGGGGTAAGATGCTCTTAGTCCAAAATACCTACCTTTGAATAATCTGCCCTACTGTAAGGAACCTGTCTCTGAGACAGTCACCCCTTGTCTAATGAATGCTCTCACATCCGCTGAAGAGTAGAAGAATTTGGGAGGGGTCAAGCCTCTTGCTTCCCGGAAGCATAATGCTTGTCTTCCAGTCTGCTGTTGTGAGCCACTTCTAAGGGCCACTGGAGTAGCATCAGAAGAACTGAGGCTCTTGAGCACTTCATCACCCAAGTGCACCCTGTACTCTCATAGTTCAGGGGATCTTCTGAAGGTGGGAGACAGTGCTTGTTGTTCTGTGTTGTGTTCTGGTCATGCATTCTACGTTCATGCCGTAGTCACTGGTGTATTTAAGAAGAGGGGATTAATCTATTTTGTGCAACTTTTTGAGTATGTGCTGCTTCTGTTGTGTGTTTTGTGGGGTTTTTTTTGTTTTGTTTTGTTTTTTTTTTCCCCCTGAAGCTTTTAGATGTGGAAACAGCTTTTTTTACTGATAAACTTTTAAACTTTTTGGGTAGGGCTTTTGCAATGTAGTCCAATACAGTGATTTATGATACTGGCTGTCTAGTTCCTTCAAAAATATTTTTTCAGAGTTCATGAATGATTTAGTGGATGCTGCTTAAGGTGTAGTTTCACAATACTCTGAGGAAATTTGAATCGGCAGCAGCTGCTGGTTCTACGTTTCTGACATTGACACTTGTCTGATCCTGCCTTTCCTAAGCTGGTTCCAAGAGCTCAAGTGGCAGAAAATAATTGACTTTTTATGGCTTAGTTTGATTCCTTGAACTATCTATCCTGTTGTGGTGCCTCAGAAGAGAGAACGTTGGGGAAGATACAGGGCTTGCAGCAGTGTAATGTTACAGGCGTAAAATGTACTGAACCCCTACAATTATTCTTCAAACAGTAGCAAAGTATTCCCTCTTTTGAGCAATTTCTTGCTTGTGACACTTGTTGGTAGCTGAAAAGCACTATTTAGTGTTTGGAAGAGGCAAGCCATAATGAAATGTTGTCATAGCTCTATTCTTCAATCAGTGGGCTTAAGATCTGTAGTATGTCTCCTTTACCACTCATTCAGGTCATCAGAGTGTTGTAATCAGTTTAAAATCATCAGTGTTACAATAACGTGCCTCAGACAAAGCTGACTGTTATCCAGAATTTTTCCTGTGATAGTTCCTTCTACCAGTGTACTGTCATGGTAACTTTTGTAACATGCAGTGGTTTATAAGTTTAAATATGTAGTCCCTGATCCATGAAGGAGTTTGGGTATTTGGGTCCTGTTCAAAACAATGGGTTGATGCCTAGATGCTTTTGTAGATACGTGAATGGTTAGTTATCTGCCACTTTTACATTTTAAGGTGAATTTGTGGTTAATTTTATAGAAACTACTTTTAGAGAAACATAATCTTATTTCAGAGGAGCTGAAATACTTAAACAACTGAAGCTTATTGCTTTTGTTTTAAACTCTTGTGCTTTTTTACATCTAAGCAAGCAGAATAAAGAGCTTACAAGTTACACATGCTGCACTTTGTGGATTTAAGTCTTGTCAGACACTCAAGTGTGCTCTGTCATTTCAGCAGGTGAAGAAAATTAAGCAGATAGCACTCACGTTAGCAGGCATGCAAAAGCTATTCCTTCTGTTACTGAATTTAGGGACTTGAATGCCAGGTAATAGACTAGATTACTTAAATGCTATTCTATGCTGGTGAATGTAATAGGAAAAAAAAATCAGATTCTTTGTTAGCATGATTGCTTAATATGGTGTTTAGAGAGTACTGAAATGTCTTTTGACATCCAGGCATAGCTTTAGTTCAAGCACTTCTATTTGGGGAAAAAATAAGATGAATGAAAAAAATTATGTACAAATCTGTTCTAAACCATCTGGAGTAACTAACTACTTACTTTGTTTCGTTCTAGGAAATACCAAAATAAAGCAGATGTTGTGTCCTGTACTGTTATCTCAAGGTTTTGCAAG
>NW_010118215.1:44560-79314 GCF_000699245.1 Pterocles gutturalis | reverse complement strand
TAAACTAATTCTTTCAGCACTGAACTAGAACCTTGACGAGGTTGCAATTACAGGTAAGAACATATTCTCCCACTTGGAATTTTATGGGAATGCATAGTCGTTTTTACTTTGACTCAGTTTTAATTTGCAGTTTGTAGTTGACCAAGAATTCAACAGAAATTTCAGAACAGATTGGATAAAAACCTGTACTTTTTCTTCTTTAAATGTATTTGAATTTTGCTTAATTTGCTAATACAGAGGAAATCTAACTTAACATATAGCTTCTCTCTGCTATAGTACAAAGCACTGGTGATAAATGGAAAAAAAAAAGTAAGTTTTCAACACCTAAATGTATACTGCCCCAGACTTTGAGGCAGGTATTTTCTCACACAAAAGACTGTACAGTGTCAGTTAGTAAAAGTCATTAAGTGTTTTGCCACTGTGCTGAGATCATCTTACTGTCTGAGTGTGGCTTTTTCCCCCCGAGGTCTATATTTCCGTAATTGTGCTAATAGCAGCAGTAATGCTTAAGTTACCTGTTTTAATCAGTTACAGAAAGCCTCTAAATCACAGAATCACAGAATGTTAGAGATTGGAAGGGACCTCGAAAGATCATCTAGTCCAATCCCCCTGCCGGAGCAGGAACATCTAGATCAGATCACACAGGAACTCATCCAGGTGGGCTTTGAATGTCTCCAGAGAAGGAGACTCGACAACCTCTCTGGGCAGCCTGTTCCACAAGTCCACTGTAGCTTCAACTCTTGAATCACCTTATCAAGGGTAAAGGTTGATGTCTTCTTCCAGGACAGTGAAGATGTTTTGTCTGCTGGTTTTGTATCATAACTTTATCTGACAATGATGGAGATAACTCTTGACCCACTACTCAATGACTATCCTCTAGTCCTGCGTATAGGGAACTAAAAGTCAACGTTCTTTGACTTCTTTTAAAAAAAGATAAATTCAATGCTACAAAACAATGTTAATTAGAAAAAACCCACCACACCACCACCACAAATACCTGTCATAGAGATCACATATTTTGGTGTATGTATTTCTGAATAATTTCTTTCTGGTTTTAAAAAGGGAATATGTGTTCTGAAGACAATCCATGAAATAGCTTTATTGCATACCCTGAATTTGCACGATCGTGATCAAGTTAAGGCCTTTCAGACTTGATTTCACATTTGGTGTCTTTGACAGGAAGAGTTGCACTTGTCAATAGTGGCTGGACAAGAGTCTGGACTGTTTGTATCAAGCAGTCTAACATGTCTTTCTCTGAACTTGGATGATACGTAGGCCAGTGGCAGGTTTGTGCTGAGGAGATGGCATTTATTATTCCGCTGCTACAATGAAAGAAGGGTTTAAATGTGGTTTCTGTTTGTTTTGGGGTTTGCTTTTTTTTGTTACAGTTACTTGATTGAATTTTAGTTCTTAATTTGCAGTGATGTAGCAGGTTGACAACAGGTGCAACTCTTCTTATACTGTGCAAGTCATAGACTAATTTATGTTGGAATGGACCTCTAGCACTCATCTAGCCCAACCCTTGTGTCTGACTTCCTCAGATTTCTGTGGGAATCAACATGTCACCCCTCAATTATGTAAATAAATGGCTTAGTGTTTTACTGTGGTTCTGCAGACCTGCCTCAGAACACTTATTCTAGTCTTTCAGACCTATTTAGGAACAGTTCATTGGTGATATAAATTGATGATTCATTGCTGCCCTATTCTCACAAAAATGCATCTGAAGCTTTTGGTAAACAAGCATTGAAAAAGGTAAGAAAAGTTGCCTCAAATGCCTAAATTTAGAATAAGGGATAACTCATTTTTAGTGACATACTGCTTCATGCTAATGAGTAAAAAAAATCTTCAATTTTAATACCAATAGTGTATTGGCTAAACATTGGCTCTCTGTCTTCAAAATCTGAGTTGCTATTTCTTTAATAAAAATGTGGCTGGGGGTGGTTAGATTGATAACTGAGAAGAAGCAAACTAAGTTTAACTCAGAATAGTTGATCTCTTATTGAATTTAGAGAACAAAAAAAATTATAGAAATAACTATAAACTTTATTAGGGCGGAATTATTGCGTGTTAGTGTCTAAACGCCACATGTGCATCCGTTTTGAATAGCCCAGTAAAGAAGTGAGAACATGCTTGTTGGCTATAGGAAGTGCGAGTGGATACAGGAAAACAAAAGGAATTTCAGTTGATATCATGGCTTTATACATCTTGTCATAGTATGGCCAGTAAGGATAAACAGGAGTACACTGCTGTATTCTGGGTGGTGTAATAAAGCCACACCTCATTGCAGAGTTTGAGTTAAGGACAAAATGTGACTTCAGGGTTAATAAGCCTCTGTAGGTAATAGCCGGTTTAACCAAGTAGGCCCGTTTCACTTGGGTGCCAGTGCACCAGACTCTCACTTCAGGAAAATGGTATGAGAGCATGAATACTGGCTTACAGAGAGCTGCCTAGGCTCCTGCAGTCTTGAGCCTTGATTCTGTTCCCATGGAGGTGCTAGAAGCAGTACTCTGCTTTGCACTGTCTCGGCCCAATGTTGTTGTACTTGGTGAACCTGCCTGGGTATTTATGTATCTTAGATATCACTTTTTGGATGGTTAATCTGTAGCTCAGATAGTGTTTGTAGATAACCCAGGGGATTGAATTTCACAGACTTCCTAGTGTTTGGAGGAAATCTTGGTAGAGCAAACCTGAAGTTGTTACCTGGAAAACTAAGATGGGTGACATTAATGAAGAGATTGTCATTCTTACTGGGAACGACACTGGATTCCTCTTCTTCAGCAAGTCCCTAGCAGTGGTGCCAAAGTGAACTAAGGCCTTTTGCTGTCAGAAGTCACACTGCCAAGCACAGAATTATGTGTAGCTAACTAGGAAGAACACTGCAGTTTGGTTTTTTTTAAGCTTTCATTTGGCCATAAAACTGCGTGAAGTTGACTTTTGCAGCTTACGTAAAGGTGAAGATGCATGATAAAGGCTTGGTGACTGTAAAAATGCATCAGCCTGGGCACTGATGGCTTTGTACTACATGCTGTGATTGCAAAGCTAGATTCAAAGTCCCCTGTCAAGTTTTCTGTGAAGTTCATCTTGAATATCTGAGGTATGATCTTTGCACCAACCAAACTGCATTCCAGAAAAATAAGAAGCCACAGTATAGAAGTGTGCAACTCATCCATGAGAGATACAGTTGGCACAAAGCTGAACTTGAAGATCGGCGGTTACCTAGTTACATCCATGTTTTAATAAGGTGCAAGAAAGCAGAATATTAAATTGAATGTTAAATTATACCTGTGATCACTTTGTGCCTTCAGACCAGTTTAAAGTAGCTGAAACACATTCTCAAATCTTCATCTCCTTTTTAACTTCCTCATTTAAAAGTAGTGTGGTGGGAGGGTGCTGTGTGCTTTGTTTGGTTTTGTTACTGGTTCTTGTCCCCCAGCTGTTGTAACAATAAAGATGCAGAAATTAATTTCAAAGTTACAGCTGTAGCTCCTACACATGTATATTCTACCTGGTGACAGGGATAACTTGCAAAATTTTTGAAATTCCTTGTTTAAAAGCCTATTGGGCTTCTTTCATGTCATCCTGTCAGGAAAAGTTCTTGATAGGAGGCTCTATATTAAAGGCTTATACTGATACATTTTTTTGTGTCAGTATCTTTGATCAGCTGAGATCCTTCCTGATGGTGACTCCCATGGCCACAGATTATTGAAAAACAAACAAAAAAACCCCTCCAAACAAAGAAACCCCATAGCAAGTGGACATGAATGGTAATTACTGCCCTTTTATGTAGTTCATTTTTAAGTGAAAGTAAAATATTCCGATCTCATTCTTAGATTCCAATAACTGCTGTTTGACTCTGACAGTACTTGCAGCTACGTAGTTAGAGTAGCTGTTACAGCCAAGCTTCAAGTAGAGCTCTTGCTCGAAAATGCAATGACTATTTACCTAATGTAAATTTATGTAGTGCCAGTGTTTTAAGGTCACTAAGTCAAAAGCGATCCCAAGTTTTCTGGTATCAGAAATAAGGATCTTTAAAGCTGGCTTCACTCATCAGATGAACTTGTATTTTGTATACATATAGTATAAATAGGTAGTATAATGTAACTATCGTGATAGTTTAATGATAGTATATTGTATGTGAACACAGGATTAGTAAAAGATTACTTACAATATTCTGTCACTCTTTTGTGTAAATTGAAGAGTACAGGAAATCTTTATGAATGTCAAAACTATCTACAGCGTGTGTGAACGCATGTAGTGTGGACAGTGTGTTTGTGCACATACATACATGCTAGAGAGAGACAGTATAAGATGGAAACAGAGACAGAGGAGCTTTCTACCAAAGCTAAGTTTTAATTTCTTACTTAACCCGTGAAAATGATTTCTTCCTGCACTTTCAGTAAGCTTTGGAATTGTTTGTCACAGATATTTTCATTATTTATTTGTCACTTACATCTTTAATATCTAGTGCAGCATTTTCTCTGCTAAAACGTCATTCTTTTTTTATAGCAGAAGCACATGTGTTTTGTAACAGGAAACTCTGGCACTGTATCTTTTCCACAGCACTGACTTATTAAAAATGACTGGCCTGTTGAGTGAATCCTTCTGAGGAAGAGACATTTTGCAGTATACTTTTATGACCTAAACCCAAAAGATTGAAGTTGGACCATTCTCGTTATATGAAAAGATATGCTATTACCTTTGCAACTGTGGGCCATTGAGATACTGGTCTAGTTTTGATGTTCTTTTTGAAACTGACACGTGATCTAAAAATTATTTTGTAGTATCGACAAAAGCTTTGATTATGGCTTTTAGACCTTTGTAATCTAACTACTTTTTGGCCGTCTTCATGAAAACCAGCGAGTAAATATTTCTTCCTGTTAAATATAGAACTTTATGGAAAGGAGCATGCTTTTCATTAAAGCAGCTGCCTGTTTCCCCTTCCTGATGTAGTAGAAAATCATGGATATCTGTAAGTAAGCAAGAACTATTTGCCACTGTATGGGTAGATGTTGGGAGAAAATCAGTGGGTATGGTTGTTCTTTGAAACAGAGGAATTCAAACTTAGACACAGACCTGATTTTAAGACTCTTTATGACTGATCTAATACCAAAGGCAGTATTCACTGTGTATTTAAAAGGATACTTAACCAATATTTCTTGCATGTCAGAGGATGTGGCTTTTGTCTTCCATACTTCAGAAGGGTAGATGTCTTTGGTTTCCTGAGACTGGATTATTGCTTATATTCCCTGTATATGAGATAAGGACCTCATGTAGGATTTGTATCAGGTAGGAAACATCAGAGAAGAATATGTGTTAGGACTTAGGAGAAGTAAGCCTTGGGTTAGGTTTTTGTCCTGGGAAAGGGATGTCAACTTTTGTTAGAAACTCACAGCCCTGAACTCTCTTGGAGATGGCTTAGCTATTGATTTAAAACTAGAGGTGAATGATGTACAGTAGAGTGATAGCTAGAGCTGCTGCCTTAGCAGCATATTGCTTAGATTCAGTTTCTTCTGTTGCCAGAGAGGCGGAAAGGCAAGTACTTTCTTCCTCTAAAGGCCTTCCAAAAGCGTTTGAGCCTTGGTAATTATTGGCACTTACCAGGTGATTGATTTTTAATTATAATTGTTATTTTTTTCTTTTTCCCAGAGATGGAAAGGCTACTGGAAGAAGGGACTCCTAGGCCCCCATTCTTGATCTGAAGAATATATACTGTTTCATAGAATAGTCCATGTAGTGTCGATGAGAACTATGGCCTTTTCCCTTTCCAAGGAAATTTTGCGAATTTCAGTCTTGCAGATCTTGAAAGCTTCAGCTAATGATCTTATGTGGGGTAAATATTTTCAGCAGAAGGAAGTTAACTTATTTTCTCAGGCCAAGGGGTGGATCCAGTTGCTGTCTTCCAATTACGTGGAGGGTATAGAGTAAGTAGTGCTCTTCCTAGAGGTGTGTAATGAAAGAGGCAAAGGACACAAGTTACTCTCGTGAGTGTTCTGTTTTCATTATGAATGTGATCTGACATGAACTGGTTGCTCAGAGGCTATGGAATCTCTGTCCTTTGAGATGTTCAAAACTTGACAAGGATCTGAACAGCCTGAGCCGTCTCTGGTGTTGGATGTCATATTGACTGAATAGGGGTTTGCACTAGATAAGCTCTAGAGGTGTCTTCCAACATGAATCGTTCTGTGGTTCTGTAGTTTGTGAATTTTCACCTGACTGAAACATTATCTAGGTGCTTATGTCAAGATCGGCTTGTATCTAGCCTAGTATGCTTAAAATAAGAGATGGAAACACCAGGTTAGACCTATGATAGGCTTTGCCTTCTGTAGGATTTTTGCAGGTCAGTTTGGCTGAGTCCCATTTTTATATGCTCGAGTTTGTTTACTGATCTATCCTGAGATGTTAAAAGAGGGACAAAACTACATGTGAGTACCAGGGTCCTGTTTTTTCAGTGGAACTGTTTTCTTTTGTAACCTTTCATTTTGGAGAATACAGCTAGTGGGTTTTTTTTGTTGTGGTTTTTTTCTTGTGTTTTGTTTGGGCTTTTTTGTGGTTTGTTTTTATTTTAAAGCTGCTTTGCTAATGGTATGATACCACAAATTTCATTAGAATATCTCTGATTTATTTGACTAATTCGTACATAGGTAAATACACAGACAAATCTATGGCTAGAGATAGTTGTGTGTGTTGACACTGTAGATAGGAAGTTCAAATTGCATTTGTGCATAACACCTGGTAGGAATATATTGTAGTCACCTGTATGCCATGTCATTTGCTTGTTGTTCTCTGTAACTTACTAGTACCTTTAACATGGTAAAAGTTGTTGTTACTGTGAAAAATTTTGGTTGAAAACCCGAGTTTCAGTGAGTCAGTGAAATTGCTGTTTCTTACATGCCCATTGAAATGGCTTGACTTTTTCAGCTTGTCTTCAAACGAGTTGCTGCCTTGTATAACCTACATAATACACACAATGATAGAAAGATATCTTCTTCTACGTAGTTGGTGTCTTTATTAGGACCAGCCATAAGCTTATTCCTAAATTTACTGTTTTCCTACTGATTTTAAGTACATCTCTGCATCTTTTATTAAAGATTTGTAGTATTAAATAGGGTATTTAGAATACCAAGACTATAATCTTGAATAGTATAATCTTCCTTTCAAGTTTCTCATTCTTCCTGTGCTGTAAGTGAAGCTACTTATGAAATAGGTAAAGCTAAGATGTGGAACATGCTTTTGGTTGTTTTCTTAAATTGTTTGGTTTGTTTTTTTTAATTTTAGATTTATAAAATGCAACACTCAATAATGAGCTCACAGGCTTTTGCATTTAGATAGGTTTTGATCTTTTTCCTTAGTCATATAATTTCTTCCACACTTTTGATTTTTAAGAACATAAGGACATAATTAAAGGAATCTCATACAAGGTCTGAAGTGTTGAAGGACTTCCGTCATTTGGGCAGCATTTCAGTCGTGTATTACGTTTTACTGGTAAGAATGTTTCTCTGTGCTTTTAAAGTGGTTTTACATTGTGAGTAACTTGTGAATGAGTGGTCATCAGCTATTAAAATCCTTGCACAAATCTCCTTTACTGATGTTAATTGAAGTATTAAACTATGTGGAACTTGTTCAGCTCTTAACTGAGAACATGAGTTGCTGAGAGCATTAAGAGCACTTGTTTGTGGTGGTGTGTAGCACTGCTTTTCTTTGCTTTGCTTTTTTATGACACCGTTTGACACTGATTCTTTCTTGTTTGTGTTTTTCAAAGCAAAATCAGATCTTTCAAGAGAAAGGGTTGTGAAAAACGTTTTGGCTGTGTATCTCAAAGTAATGAGTACCTCATCTTTGCTGTGTGTTGCTTCCCCTGATTCACAGTGTTGCAAATATTCTTTTCAGATAAAGAAGGAAAAGTTATGATGCAAATAATTATGAGCAGAATGTAACTTACTGCTTGCAAATTGCATACAGTATGAAGCTTACAATGCATAACATAAGGTTGTGTAGTCATTTTATCTTAATGTTTACTATCCTAGGTAATAAATTAGAGGCTAGTAGATGGTGACTACAGAGATAAAGAATAAAGATAATGTTTGTGGTTTCTTGTGCATGAAATGCTTTAGATAATATCATAAAATTGAACTGATTGGGAAGGTGAGTAAAGTTTAGAATGGGTAGTTGGTGTTTGAAAGGGCTTAATGACTTTTCAATTTGTTAAAATACAGAAAGTATTTTGAGAACATTTGATGCAGGTTTTAAGTCATTCTGTAACTTGCCTTTTGTGTAATAGTGGTGCCGTTATCTGTGAAATTTATACTTGTGATTTTGCTTTGTAAAATCCAGTTTGAGGATTATTTTTTTGTGTTTAGATGGAGTAAAATCAAATTGGCAGCAACCTTTGAGTATGTTCTCTTAATTTGGTTTTACTGTAGATTCTGCATCTGAGGATGCGTACCTCATACATGGAATGTCCATTTTGCAGAGCATAAAAGACTCGGGACGCTTTCTTTGATGCCACACAATTCCTTTTCTTTTTTAATGGCTACTTAAGACAATTTACTGAGTACAAGACTTGTGTTACAACATTAGGCTTCTTGATAGCCAAAGATTGGTACATAGAGACAACTAATGGTTATGTGAGTGTGAAGTTCCCTAATAAATGAGAAATTATCAAAAATTGTGGTAGTATCTCAAAGCCAAAATAGAAGGGGTAATTGCAAAGTGTTAGCATTTATACTGTGCATGCAAAACCCCAGTTTCTAACTGAATGTTTAAGAAATAATCTTCTCTAGCAAATCTTTCTAAACCTTGAGTCTCATTAGTTTTTTATTCCATGTCAGAACAGATAATTTGAAGACTTGTAATTAGCACATGGCATAGTACTTGAAGAGTAAGAGCTGTTTAAATTTTGGCATTTCTTCGTTGATTTGACTGGTGCTTTCTCTCTACCTTTTTTTTTTAAAGAAAAAGTACATCAAGTTATATGATTTTCGGTCTCTTACAGAACCACATTGCTCCTTTTTGCTCCTTTTGCATAACATTAGTAGCACCTGAATCAGAGGTCATTAAACCTGAATTAAGACAGACAGTAAAACTAGACTAAAAAGTAAACGAGATAAGGAGTTGCTGCAATATTCAGGGAAGTTTGTCTAAATCTGTATTAAAGTAAGAGTGGGAGATAAATTTCAGAAGATGCATATCTGGTGAGAGCAAACTTTTGGGATCTGTGGAATGTTGGAGATCCTCAGCACTTCATGGAGGTCACTGTAGCAGAAGTTTGGATTATCTGGAGGAAAGTCCTAAAGTTTACTCTAAAAAGGGAGGTGGGGTGCAGAATCTAACTGTAATCTTTTCTTCATTGCATAATACTGTTCTTTTTCTCTCTCCTGTCAGAGTAAGTGAAAATGTGTTTAGATGAGGGGAATGGCAGAAGTAAGGATTTCTTAACCTCTTCTGAACTGGTAACAAATTCTTAAACAAGAATTAGATTATCATGACTGCCGGTTTGGTGGGTACTAGTGTGTCAGAGACCTAGTGACCGACTGCTCAGGATCAGTCATGGCAGAATTCTCTCAAATTCTTTTTTGGATGAAGGTTGCTATAATTTTCACATCCAGTCATTAACGGTTTCATGGGCCAGTCATATTTAGCATGATTAGAGGTGGTGGTATTTGACTTTCTGAAGTTCTCAGAAAAGTAGTGTGGGATCTGTGGATTCTCTGCTGACTTTGTAAAGTGGAAGGTTAGTCTAGTACAGGAAAGGAAGTCCGAAGTCCTCTAAAGCTTCAGTGCAGATTGCTCATATTTTACCTGCAAGTGTCCTCTCTGGAGATGGTTCTTTCTCATGTGTTTTGAAGTACATCTCCAGATATTAAAGAACTTCTGACTTTCTGTGGATTATTTTCTTCCCTTAGATAGCTCATATCTCTTGTAACTGGCTTAAAATCAAGATCAATATATCTTTGAACTTAAAATCACATGTGAACACATGACAGTCTTTTAGGTGTGCTAAAAATTGAAATGTTGTTTTACAAAAGACTAAGTATAACTTGTTAAGAAAACCCTGTGAGAAATTTTGCTGGATCAAAGTGGGGTTTGCCACCTTGTTTCCTTTGGCAGATGGTCTACATTCCCCTATTGTCACTTTTGCCACGCTTTACGAGAATACAGAAGTAGCAGAGTACATGCAAAGCTAGTGAGACCAGTCATTCTTATTTATGAAGTATAGCTTTTCTTCATGCCCCAATAAAGCTGGAAAGAAAATAGGAATCATCTGGCTGTTATTTTTCCAGCATGAATTAGTTTATGCAGAAAATGACAAAATTGGCAAGACTGCAAAGGTATGTGAACTACTCTGCCTTCATATGGAGAGGCTTTAATTTTGATGGAGTAGCTCTTTAAAAGACACAACTCCACATCAAAAATGCAACCAGGGGTCTGTAAGTTCACACGTCATTCATGTAATTTATTAATGACTTCCCTCTCCCCCCATTGTAGTAGTTAACTTCTGCACTCGTGCATGCTTTGTCACTTGTTTTATAAAGAAGAAACACAGGAAGGGGAGAAAAAAGCTTATATGCAGTGGTGGTTTTATAAATAAGACTTTTCTTCTCTGTTTTCCAGATTCAATATTGCATAAACATGGGTGCATTTTTGGATAAACCAAAAACTGAAAAACATAATGCTCATGGTGCAGGGAATGGCTTGCGTTACGGCCTCAGCAGTATGCAGGGATGGAGAGTGGAAATGGAAGATGCTCACACAGCTGTTGTAGGTATTCCCCATGGCTTAGAGGACTGGTCCTTTTTCGCTGTCTATGATGGTCACGCGGGATCTCGTGTTGCAAATTATTGCTCCACGCACTTACTAGAACACATCACTAACAATGAAGACTTTAGGGCAACAGAAAAACCTGGATCTGCTCTTGAACCTTCAGTGGAAAATGTCAAGAGTGGAATCAGAACTGGCTTTTTGAAAATTGATGAGTATATGCGCAATTTCTCAGACCTCAGAAATGGAATGGACAGAAGTGGCTCAACAGCAGTGGGAGTTATGATTTCACCTGAGCATGTATACTTTATCAATTGTGGTGATTCACGTGCTGTTCTCTATAGGAATGGACAAGTCTGTTTTTCAACACAGGATCACAAACCTTGCAACCCAAGGGAGAAAGAGCGAATCCAGAATGCAGGAGGCAGTGTAATGATTCAGCGTGTTAATGGTTCATTGGCAGTTTCTCGAGCTCTGGGGGACTATGACTACAAATGCGTTGATGGTAAAGGCCCTACAGAACAACTTGTTTCTCCAGAGCCTGAGGTTTGTGAAATATTGAGGGCAGAAGAAGATGAATTTATTATCTTGGCTTGTGACGGAATCTGGGATGTAATGAGCAATGAAGAGCTCTGTGAATTTGTTAAGTCTAGACTTGAAGTGTCAGATGACCTGGAAAAAGTGTGCAATTGGGTAGTGGACACTTGTTTACATAAGGTATGTAACTTTTCACCAGACAGCTGTTCTAAAATGATCCTCTGTTTAGATGGGTACGGTGTTAACAGCAGTTCCTGGCCTACTCTTCCCCTTCTCCCTCTTCCTTCCCTCAAACTTCTGTACCCATTTGACTGTGTATCCTTGCTGAAGAATATACAGCTTTATCCTTTGTCCCTCAGGAGGTGATAGCGATTGCAAAAATAGTTTTATTATTTTCTCAAGTAATGCTTACGTATAGTTCCAGCTCTAAACTTTGTTTCCAAATAGAAAATTTTTAGAATTAATAAATTCTGTGCAAGATATTTTGGTGGGGTTTTATTTTGTTCTTTCAAGTTGGGCAGTGTTTGTATCCTTTACATAAAACCAGTGTTTGCACCATCTCCTCTTCAAGGTATGGTTTGTCTGTCACCTGAGTGCTGTTGTCAGCTCATTGTTATTGCTTAGATGGAGAAGCACTACTTTTTCATTTGAGCTTGCTTGTACTCCTCAAATTTGGAGTTTGTTCAGAGCAACTACAGGTTGGTAAACAAATGTTTCATAGGTATACCATTTCTAGCTTTCCCTGAGAAGGGTAACTCCTACTAGTGCCAGTAGAGTTCCTGCATTAGGCCACGAACCAAACATGCAGTTTTGAGGAAAATATTAAAATTCACAGTTCTAATAAAGGATAGGTAATTTTTTGTTTCAGAAATAGGATTATATTCCAGCATATATCATGTGTTGTATGATTGGTTTAAATGCCATGGCTTTTCTGACCAAGCACTTGAAGGCTGGTCGCTCTAGTATACTTTTCAATAAAAGTGAGCCCTGACCTCATGTTTTTAAAAAGTCAGATCCTTCATCTCTGCAGTATGTAACGATACTGGAATGTTGTTCTCTGTCTTCAGGATGTGAATTGTACCACATAATATAAACTGCTGTAGAAGATGGGTATCTCCATATGCTTGGTATGAAAGGGAACATAGAATAACTCCTGAGTACTTCTGAAAGAATCTATTCTAAAGTCAGATTCCTACTTAATTTCTTCAGGAGTTGTGGTAGATGATAGGAACTAGCTAGTAGGTTGGGTTTACACAGAAACAATATGTAGTGACTAATGGCACTTAAATTTCTACTGAAAAAAAAAGAAAAGATTGATTTCAAACCAGGAGTTTAAATTATGTTTTTTCTGTATCTTCTTGTAAGAGACTTAAACGTTGTGTTTTAAAATTTGACTATGGATGAAAATTTAGAAAATTAAATATCAGAAGTATCAGAGCTTACTAGTGAAGAACTGGCATTAAAGTTAGTATCTGAAAGCTGTTGGCTGATGTGATAGGCTGTAAGGTCGGCTTGGCCATACTGATGAATGCATATTTTGTTTTTATTTTCTTCAAGTTGCTATGTATGACTCAGGTGTGTTCTGATGAACAGACTTGTAATGAATGTAATGTCCCACATGAATGCTTTCAAACTGAAATAAATTAGCAGCTTGAGCTAGCTGTTCTGCTAGTCTAGGATAAGTAGTCTGCATTTCACTTTGCAACGAGTTGTTTTTTAACATGGCTTAAGTAGTGTTAAATAACTGTCTAATTTCTGACCTGTTTTCTTTATATTATTTTTAAACAACTGACATGTAATTAAGTCCATTAGATATTTTAAACTTTTAAGATTGAGAATGTAAAATAAAAATCAGCAAAATTAATTCTAGCAACTAATTTAGTTCAGAAACTTAGAGATTCTTATTAATCAAAATACAGTTTTATTGCAAAGGTTTTTTTCCCAGGTATGTTTTTAGTACTGGATTTGGAACAAGTAATAATGCGACTAGAATAGAAAAATGAAAAATAAGACTAAAGATACCGACTCTTCTTTTTTTCTTTGTCATATAGGGGAGTCGTGATAACATGAGTATCGTACTAGTTTGTTTTTCAAATGCTCCTAAGGTTTCAGATGAAGCAGTGAAAAAAGATGCGGAGTTGGATAAGTACTTGGAATCACGGGTTGAAGGTAAGAAACTAGTTTCGTTCTTTAGAAATGCTGTCGTAACTTCCTTGAGCGTGAAAACAAAAACCCTGAAAGCTATAATGCCACTATATGCTGGGTCAAATTCAGACCTGTTTATAACTCTGAATTTTTTTGTGCCAGGAAAACATTTTAAGCCATGTGGTTAGTTCATCTTGGTATTCTGCAAGCATTTTACTAGTGTGAGCTTTAGCTTTTACGTCTGTCTTTACAGGTCGATATGCAACCGCTGACCTTGCAGAGTGTTATATCAGCTAAATAAATTGTGATATTGTTAATGTCTTGCTTCTAAAATATCATTAAAAGGGATACTTGTGATACTTGCTCCCTTTTTTGTGAAAGTTTTTGACAAAAAGAAAAAGCTGTATCATGTTTTCATGAAGGGACAAATTATCTGGTTATCCAGGCTTTTTTAACTACTTGTATTTAACACAGCTGTGAGTTATTTTTCACACTGACAACTTTTCTAAATGTACTTTCATGAAAACTTGAGTATAAATGATCAAAATACCTCTGAATACAAGAGTCTTAAATCATCCTTTGGATTCGGAATGCTTACCAAGTGTCTGTGTAGTGTGAATAAAAAAGGTATAATAATCTAGAACTTTCATGGAGGACTAAACTTAATTCCTAACCAATTTTCATTTCATCACTGATTTTATAACTCACTTATCCAAAAGGCTGACTGCAACTTTTTCCTGTAAGCAGAAGCAGTGAAAGGAAAGTTGTCTTGACTAAGAATGAAAGACTTGCACTTGCATATTTATTGCTTTTCTGAAGCATTCTTAATGTCAGAAAAACTGACATTTGAAGCAAGCTTTCAAACTGTTGTTTCTAGTTTGAAACAAATTGTTGTTTCTAGATAAAAAGTTGTTTCTAGATAAAAATCTTTTATCACTACTGAAGGCTGTTCTAAGGTCTGACGACAGTTATATGTAGTGGCGTCCTGGTCTCTTCAGTCATCTGAATGATTCTAGTGATTCAGGTACAGCTCAGAATTGACTGAAGTTCAGGGCTGATATTGAGAGTTTGCCTTTTTCATAAGGTTCTCATGTTGGCACAGGTTTTTGCAGAAGCAACCCAGGCATGAAAATAGCTGAGTTCGTGGAACAGTTTGTCTTGCTGTTACAAAAGTTGCTAGGATGATACTGTGAAGTAGCATCCTTAGAGAGGAGCAGTCATCAGAGGTTTTGCAAGTCTTCTTGTTGTTATTCTTTAAACTTCTGTAATCTCCTCAAAAGAGATCAGAAGCACTGTCACCCACTTATGGTGATGCAGTTTATTAACCGATTTCTTGGAGCTATCAGTTATAGTGACAGTATTCAAGGAAGTAAAGGGTTTACTGAAGAAAAAGCTGTCTGAGAACTTGTAACCTTTCTTGACTTGTTTCAGACCTGGACTAGAATAGTCTGATAACTAGTTCAAAGTTTAACTGTGCTTCATGAAGAGGTATGGTCCTTTTGTAAATGGATAATGAGTCCTGTAGCCTTAGATGTATTTCTTCCAGGTGCTGAGACCAGTGGTTTAGCTTTATGCTATAGCATTGTTGTCCTGATGGTACTTTTCTGTGTTCACAGTGAAAAATGTGACATTGACAGTCTACAGGACTGTTCAGCAGAGTTCCACAAAAGTAATTTGAAATTTGGGTGCCAAGATGTTGGGGACTTTGCAGGTCAGAACTGGCATGAAGCCACCATCTTGAGGCTGTAACAGGGTCTCAATCACATAAACGACAGCTGTGGCTACTGACTGCCTGAGTCTGAGCATTTTTTATGAAAGAAGGTGTGACTGACCAAATTTTCTCAGTGTGGATCCAGAAACTTTTCAGGCACCCAAGCATGGTGTATATAATCTGTAGAGGTAAAATGCTTAATTTCTGTTCTTATGACTATTTAAGGAGAATTACTAATACAGGACTTCAGCACTATCACATGTAAGATAGATGCCACTTCTGTTTTTCTTTTTGGTTTTGGTTTATATGACTATCTGAGACACCCACTAGATTTTTAGATAGATACTGAAAGGACTGATTGGATGTGCTTTTATTAGAAGCTAGTTCATATCTAAATAAGTAGCACTAGGTATAAATGAGAAATAATCTGTAGATCCAAGGAGATCAAGAATCTTCTGAGAGTGTACAACAGCAAAAATCCCACAGCTAACCATTCACAACTTTTCTTAACACTAGTTCAGTGTAAAATGCAGGTGACATGGAAATGTGCACACTGCCACTGTAACCCGGTGGCTGTGGCCAACTGCTCGTTTTGCCACTTTAGTATCAAAAATTCTCAAACATATTTTAATGGTAGAAGTGGCACATAGGTATTTTATAATTTAATTTTTCACTTGTGTGAAACAGCTGTGAAAATCACTCATGTTCTTTGTCGAGGTATCTTTTTATTGCACTCTTAATCAAATGAGGTAAATTTAGAAGTATTTTTTTGTGCTTGTGTCAGTGTCCCAATAATCTAGATAGTTGATGTAACAGACCTTAGTTTTTAAATATATATGCAGAGGCTTTCAGGCTACGACACAAGTTATCTCTGAATGCACTGCTGTTGTGTTTGGTGTCTTTCCTTCATGTTTAAATGGGATCTAAATTGAAATGGCATGCGTATTCGTAGTTTCTGTTGAGATTAGAGAGCGCTAATGGTCACTTCAAATGCTAACTCTAGGCTGTTTCTCAGAACTTGGCTTGCATCCCAGGCTTCCTAGATGACACTAGTTAAGAGAAATACCTATTATCTTCCTTTGTCTGAGTACCAGAGCTGTTAATAGGCTCTGGGAGAGAGCCAGGAGCAGTTACCTTCACTGACAGCAGTCAGGAATGCACATTGTGGTTACCAGTCAGTATTCCCAGCTTCTTGGTGGCTTCTCTTTCCATTAGCAAATAAGTGAAAAATGCATGGAACTGCAGTGTATTTGTTGCTTTCAGAAGTGAATGTTAAGAAGATTAATAGAAAAGCCATCAAATAACTTCTGATCAGAGTGGCTGGATTGACTGAGAATCATGTAGGAAACACTATTTGCTAGTAACAATCCAGTGTTGTAGCATAATTGAGTTACTACTTTAACGTATCAAAATATCTTCTTAGCAGAAATGTATTTTAGTTCTACTGTCATATGTAAGAAATACCGAACACACCAAAAACAAGTGGAGAGTTTGTAGTCTAAACTGATTCAGAGCTATTCTCAATGTAACTGAAAATTATTGCTAAGCATAAGTGCTCCAGGTAAATAAATTGCTTCAAAGCTTGGACTTCTGTTGCTTCAGCTCTTGTTGGTGTTGGTTTTGGTTTTTTTTTCTCCCTGCATGAGTTCAGTGTGTCATTCTGTGTTCTGCTAATTGGGCAGAGTGCAAGGCCTTTAAATGTCAAGTATTTAGCAAGGAATGAGAGCGTATTTGAGGAAAATCTGTCCAGAAGTGGAGAAAATAAAGGAAACGAACTTCAGAAGAACTTGAAATGTTTACCTGTTTTCTAACAAATTTTTTGCTTTCATAATAAATTCTATGAAATTGTCATTTTGATGTAGTCTCCTTAATTTTTAAAAAAGCAGTTATTGGACTGCAATTTTTACCTTACATTCATGCCTTGAGGATTATTAGTTCAGAAATAACACAGAAGCTTTAGCAAAGTGTTTCAAACCACTAAAGCAGCATGGGGAGAATTGTTTGGGAAGATGTTGGATTCTTTTAAAAAAGTAGTCTGATGTAAAGGTTTAGGTAGTGAGCAGAAATACTTTTAACTTTATTTTAAAGGGGAGCAGGGAGGAGTATGATCTCAAGTGTTAAAGTAGTAAGGAAAAGTTTTGGAAGGTGGGACTATCTTTTTGATCAGGTAAGGACAACTGTCATAATCAATTTTACATTCATCGTTAGACTAAATATAGTCTGCTAAACAGTGCATAAAAGAGCTGTGCTTGGGAGGTCTAAACTGCCTTTAATTCTGAAAACTTAACAGCCTAGTAGATAAATTATGTTGATAATATGGATTTGATAATCTCTTCTAGTTATTTTCAAAATACAGAAGTTGTGTTTCTTTAGGTGTATTCTAAATATAGTTTAACCTTAGGATAGTCTTACTCAGGGAAGTATATTAATTATAATTTATTTGTAGTTCTAATGTATTGAGGCCCTGAATGTGGTAAACTAGGCAGCTAACTCCAAGAATCTATGTTCAGTTGCAGCAAGTGATTGTATGGAGTGAGAATCTGTAGATTTACTAATGTTTAAAATACTGGACTAGATGATGACTGTTCCTTTCAAGAGGCCAGTAATGGACTTTATTCATGTTAAGTTATTGTGTGCAACAATGTTTCTTTAATCTGTTAAAGAATTAACAGCTCACAAGTTATGTGCAGTTAGTTGATAGCCAGTAACAGTTTTTACCTGTAGTAAAAACATTCTGAAAAAAGTCAGCTTGTCTTAGAACTACTAAGCTGCAAAAATGTAGATGTTGTCAAGAATACAAGCTATGAGTTCTCTTAGATACTTTCATCTTTCAGTAAGTGACTAATTTAAATCCAGGCAACATTGGCACTTAGTATAAAATCCTTTGGGACTTCCTGAAGCAATTTTAGTTTGATCAGCATTATTTGTTTTTAATGAATGCACACTGTTCAATAAGGAATATTTTTCTGTTGTCATGTGGACCTTAAATTTCAAACCGACCAGACTAACCTATCCAACCTTTTAAACAACAGGTTTTTTCACTGCTATGCTTGGGCATTTTAAGCATTGGCTTGGAGAGAGAGGCATTGTTTGAGGCATGCTTTTGTTCATTAAAAAAAAAAAAAACCTCTGTTCAAAAGCAGTTTAATACTTAAACATGTAACATTTGTAGTCTGTCTCTTATACATTCCTGAGTAGAATGCTGAGATTGCATGTATTTGTGCAATGAGTTGAGTTAGTAGTTCCGTAAGATCTTTCCAGAATTGTTTTAATACCAAAACAGAGTTGTTGTTTTAACAGGGTTATTTAAAAAAAACCCAACAAACTCTGCAAGTGATAGTTTGTGGAGATTTCTAGTGGAAGAACTGTATACTAAAGCTCTTTTGCTAGTTTGGGTCTTGAGGTTGACAGAATGTGTAAACTGCATTCCGAAGCTGCCCATTGAAGGGCATTCTGAAGTACTTTACGAGGTTGTAGTCAGTAGCTTGTGATTGAGTAATTTGTGATGGTGAGTACAGCTGTGCTTGTTTTGACTCAGTTAATTGATTAATTTCCAAAGTAATGCAGGTGTTGGACAGTAGTTGTGCTAGGTTTGGTCTTTTCTTACTGCCACTTTCAAATGCTACTTTCTGTTCTCTGTTTTTCTCTGTTTTTTAGAGATCTGAAGTTTGGTCACAGGGATGGAAAAACTGGGCACAGAAGTTAATTCAATTCTCTGATATGTTTTAGTTTATTTGAAAGGGTGTATCAGCCACTCAGTTTAAAAACCAAACCAAAACACCCTAGCCCCCCAAATCATAAACAGAGGTGCATGTCTTATGTAGGCTTAAACAGTTTTAATAGATGAATACTCAGTTAATACAGTGAGTTGTGTGGTGCATTTTACATATGTGGAATACATACTCTATATAAAAACTGATTTGTCGTAATTTTACAGATGGAAATCAAAGGAGATGCTGGAACATAGAAAACCTGTAGCACTGTCTGGTTGGTGACTTGCATTACATAAAATTGAAATAAAATTTTGTTTGAATTTTTAAGGTGCTTGTCTCTGAGTTAAGTGTTAGGCTTTTAGTGAAAAGTATTTTAGGAGTAAGGTAGTAGACTTTGTAGTGGACTTGCATGGATTTATATCTATGATAATATCAGGAAGTGATTCTTTAAGTGTGTGAATTGTGTTAACAATGCAGATGTGACAGTTTGTGCAATAATGTTTTGCACATTCAGGCAAAAAATTAATTACGGTGTTATTCTTAACATCATAGAGATGAAGGTGAAAACCTTGTAAATGCCTATAAATCAGTTTCTGGAAACGTTTGGTTTCTTTTTCTAGTGGCCTTTGTCAAACAAATCCACAGTGTGTGCCTGCTAACTGCTGTGTAATGAAAAAAGGTCATGCTTGCTTGGTCATTTGCATTATTCTCGGATTTTCTGTTAGGAAGGTGGTTTTTTTAGAAGAGGGGACATGTTCTGGATGAAGTTGTTCACTGTAATATAAGGAAAAGAAAGAGATGGTCAGTTCCACTAGAATTTTTGACTTGGCATGTTCTAGAAATGGAGATAAGATGCTCATGGTTCAGTTCATCACTCCAAGAAGTGGTTATACTGTATAAAGTAAAAGTTTCCAGTGCCAAGAAATATACAGTGATCCTGAGTTGTGATTGCTTTACTTCCCTTTCAAGAAGATATAAAAATCTTATGCTTGTATTAATATTTAGTAATTTCTTACTTCTGTAGCCTTTCTTCTTAGTAATTCTTGCTATTTGTCTACTTTTAGTATGTACAGATCCACATGTAGAGATTGCATGGTGCTGCCTTAAAACTGGGACCTAGAAGCGTAGTGCCTTGTTTGTTTACAGGGTGGTAAAACTATTCTAAAAGTAGAGTTGCTTTTGGGGGGCTTTCCTGCAGATCTCCCTGATACAGATTAAGCAAGTACCTTGCAAGCACTTTGCTGTTTTTAATAATCCCAAGTCCTGAGAGAAGCCTGCGTATCACTTGCTTTCTAGATAGGTGATAGACATCAAGAGAGGTTTAAATACCAGGAAAGTTCAGATACAGTGTTTAAGGTAGATAAGTAATGTGCTTTTCTGCTAACTTCAGAAACGCAGCTTGTAGGTGGTTCGGGCTTCAGTTGCAGGCTCCAAATCAGGCATCCAGAGTATAATCAATTGATTGTAAGAAATTTAAGTGATTTGTTTTTCTTTGGATAGCAGCCAAGATAAAGACTGACTGAAGTTTTTTTTAGGATGATATTTAAGAGGATTAATTCTTCTTAATTATTTTTGGTTTGTGGCTCAAACGAAGAATTTTTATCTAGAAAAATGTCTACAGGAAATGGCACTCCATTCCTTAGTTTAGTTGATTTTCAGAAAAATTATTGAAAATGTGGCAGATGCATACAACTACAGTTTGTAGATGTGAACCTTTTTCTGCCATGGTAGTAGTTGAATAACTAGAGGCTGACAACTGAAAGCTGGTAGTGTTATGCCTATGTGAATGTATATGCAGCTATTAGATGTTCACTTTACAGCAGCTTAGAATAAGAACATGTGAAGATATATGTCAGTTTAGGTGGTTCTTTTTCAAGGCAGAAGAACTTATTAGCACTGGACTTGTGTGATACTTTTGCTTTGAAAATAGAATACCGTGTTATTAATTATTCGTCAGTTCTATATTCTGTTTTGGCCACTTGAGTGATAATGGGCCATTATATATGCTTCTCTATTAAATGATGGTCTTAGTGTTTATGCACCAGAGACTTGGGCCTTTGAGAGTTCAAGGTGTTACAATGAAGTATGACTGAATTCCTGGGAAGTATTGGCTTTGTGATGTGTGATTTTGAAGTATGTGTTGCAATGCAACAGGAAGGTAACTGAAACATTCTCCCAGCTGTCCTCTTTTTGAAAGAGAACAGGCTGCTGTCTCCAGGATATTTCATCCAGTTCGCAGTCTGTTTCTAAGTTACTCTGAAAGAGGGTGGCTAGAAGCAGACTGGAAAGGCAGGCTATGGACTTGAGTAACTCCACCAAAGACTGTTTACCTGAAATGTAAAGACTCTTCTCCTGGTTACATGTAATGTTTTCATAATGTCTCTGTTAAAAAGTGTTAGAATCTTGTATTTCAGTATCTTAAGGAATGGGTGGTATTAATTCAGTAACTTAAGGATCTTAAAATCTTCTGTTTTTAAATTAGAAATTATGGAAAAATCGGGTGAAGAAGGAATGCCTGATCTTGCTCATGTTATTCGTATTTTAACTGCGGAGAATATCCCTAATTTACCACCAGGAGGTGGTTTAGCTGGCAAGTGAGTACAGTACTGCAATTTCTTGAACTGCTTAGTTCACTGAAGCAAATACTTTTATTTAAATGTTTTAAAGCTTTCTTATTGTAATAGCTATACTCCAAGAAAAAAGCTGGGTTTTATATTTTAAGCTAGTTTACCTTTTGTACTGCATGAACTTTTGTGTCACTGTTCCCATTCCGGAATGGTAAGCGGAAACAGATTGATCTTATCCTGATACATAACATACTAGTTTACTATTTCCATATGGCCATTTAAAAATATAAATATTTATTCTTGTCTTTTTACTGCTTTACATTTGTTAAGAACTATCAATAATATAATTGGAATATCAAAATACAATTTTCCTGATGTCATGTTTCCTCCACCATCTAGTGTCCCTTATGAGTTTGGGTAAATGCTTGTTTGCTCAGCAAATGTTCCACTAAGAAAATTGTTTTTCTTTGTTTAGTTTGTTTAACTGAGTGCTAGATAAGCAAGAATATTGAACTAGGACATGAATTTTAAAATTTAATTGGAATAAATATTCAGAAATTACACTGGTTTTCTGGGGAGGCTAATGGTGATATTCTAATAATGTATAATTTAAGGATTTAAATGCATAAACAATTGTTAATTTAGGATTCTCCAAACAGTGGGACCCATTATTGTTCCCTGGCATAGGTCATGTTGCTTCTGGAATCTGTGTTTTTCAAAATACAAAATCCTGTCCTCTGAGCGTTTGCATATACATCTATTTTCATTGCATGTATTAATGAGCCCTGTTTGCCATTATTATTTTTTTCCTAGCCTATGTTCTGGGCCTTTTTCTCCACGTGTGTGCATTCCAGGCATTCAGAGAAGTTGTGGTGTGCCTATTCTTCTTAGTGCCTCCCAGCTGCTGAATGACTTGGTGTGTTTTGTTGTTTTGCTTATTAATAACTGCATCATGTACCACTTCAGTATTCTGGTACCTTTGCATATAAATTCTATTGTAATTTGTTGTGATCCAGGTTACATTTTTAATGGACTTAGGTTCAGAATTTGCCATTTGATGCCTTTCTCTCCATTTTGAATTTTAAAGTCCTGCATTACAGAAAACTGACTTCAGGAGGTGTACCTGCAGCTTCTTTTAAGAGAATATCATACAGTATTGAGTGACTTTTTCTTCTTGGCCTTCAAACTTAGGACAAAGGCAGGCAGTGATGTACGTAGTTAACTTTACTTGCAGGATTGAGCTCCTGAATAGAAGCCTTGAAAAAACACGACTGCACAACCCAAAGCAACATAGCATGTAACTTAAAACTCTTGTCCCAACAAGAGAATAGTCTTTGTCTTGAGATCCTTATCCTGTGATGTTGCCAGGACATGAAGAATTCACACTTGATCCTTCTGTATGAACTCCAAGACCTGGCTCAAACAGGTTGCAGAAAGAGCTAATCTGTGGCTGACATCCTTCGTTTTAGTGCCAGATGTAGTTGCTCCTGGTTTTTAGTATGTCTGAGCTGGAAAAACACAAGGGGATGCTGCTTTGACTATGTTTTCAAACCTTAGGAGCTTCTGAAGTAGCTCCAGTTCTGCTAGCACTGTGTACTTTCAAGCATCTCACTTGTGTAGAAGCCTGTACTGCCTCATTCTTTGAGGCAGGAGATCTAAAGATGTCAACTCTGCTGTGTTCACTTGATGGTGGTATTTTATCCTTTAAAATCTTCCTCTTCAAAGACTGTCTTCTGGCTTTCCTCATTCCCCTGTAACTTCAAATGCTGCCAGAAGATTGGTCACTTTTTGATGAAGAAAACAAAAGTTCTGAGATGCCCTGTCACTTGGACATTAGTACTTCCACTGAACATCTTGCTCCTGAATTTTCCTTTCAGAGGGAAGCACCGAGTTGCAAAGACAGGAAAATTCCCAAAGACTTGAGTTTTAAGTCTGTTTTAAACCTTCTGCAATGGCTATCTGCTTCTATGGCAGCCTTGCTTGGACTGTGTAGGTGTTGGTTTTTTTATATTAGTGTGAGGTACCCTTGCTCACCATAGTACAGACATTTGGTCAGAATTCTGCTATTCCACCATCATTAAACGTGGAACTAATTTGAGAGAACCCTTTCCTGTATCATCTGCATAAAGATTCAGTTTCTTTGTCTAGGAAAACCTTCTGTCAGTGTTGGTGGATCACATGGTAGCTCAGCCATGCAACCCTTCCAGAATTCTTAAAAGCATTGACTTTAACTGATGGGCCCTTGGAGAAGTTCTGTTCTTTGGTGAGCTTTTGATATTAGACATAATTTTTGAAAGTGCCACCATCAGTTTAATTCTGAACTTCTTTCCTGGAGCTCATTCAGAGACAGCCCAAAACTTCCATGTGTGAACAAGCATAAATTGCATATGCACCAATGTCTTGAGGCTTTGAGTTCTCAGGTATATTTGCTGTGCCTGCCTTCTGCTTGTCTTGGTGTGGTGTGTCTAGATAAATGCTGATTTTGTCATCAACGTATATTGCCTATGAACACATGGTAGCACAATGTCTTTTCAGTGTTGTAGGCTAGTGGTCATCCTGAGATTTGAGGCACTGTCTCTTGCATACACTGGTCTGCAAACTGTCTCCCAGACTTCTGAGTATTTCAGTAGGTACTGTTTTAAATGCTGGATCCTGACTGGACCAATATATTCTGATGCTGGACATTAGATATTGAGATTACCTGATTTATTGTTTTGTCTCATAAGTCGACATACTTACAACTTTCCTGTTTTGAATGTGCTTTTGCTTCCATGGTGTGAATATAAGAACCTTGTACTAGATTAAAGCAAGCATCTCTGTGTCCTGTCCACAGAGTAGCTGAAAGTAGATTCTTAGGGATGAATACAAAATCAAGGAAAATATGTAAAATACTTCCCCTATTGTTATTATTTTGGTTTTCAGCTTCTTACAGCTGAGATGCTTGTGATCTTGAGGTATTTTGTGTACTTAGTGACTTAGAATTTCTCTTCCTTGAAGTGAAATATGTTCACAAGGAACCTCATCAAGCTTCTAGCATCCTTAGTGTTCTGGGGCAGAAAGTTCTGTTGCATCAAGAGCCATCACTGTATTTTTGAGCCGTTTGCTGCTGTCTTCATTTGATGCTCTTGTGCTCTTTGTTTGGAAGAGTCAATAGTCCGTGCTTATCCTCATCCTGTAAGACATCATTTTTTATAGATCTTGGCCATTTACAGACTTGAGAGTCTTAATTCATGTAGCAGTTCATCTTTTATTGAAGCTGTCAATAACTTTAATCATATTTATTATACTTGTCTGAACGTTTCCCAGTTCTTACTATGATTTGAAGATGTAGGGACATAACGTTTCTCCTTTCAGAAGTCTGTTTATACTTTTTGTCTTTATTTTTTGAGAAGCTTTTTGTGCTTATTTTGTCTGCTTGTGAAGATGTGGCCTTATAGGGCGCTGCCAGAAGAAAGTCTAGCTAGTGACATTTGGGTTTTAATTTCTACAGTATGAGTAGACACTAGACAACACATCTCAGAGGCAGTATACTCTGGGCAGCAGGCTTAAAAAGTTTGTAGGCAAGTGGTAACCTGTGTATATGTAATAAAAATGGGGGAGAACCCAACTGTCCTCAAATAAGGCAAGAAAACCAGCAAACTTGAATTTTCTTATAATAAGCAAAACACAGATTGTGTTACTCTTGGCAAAATCTGACTATGCACCTGGAACTTCTAAAGATGTAAAGGGGTAGACCATGGAGAGGGTAAGGTAAGAAGATGTTTTGCCTTGCTTAGTCGTCACAAATCCTGGCGTACTGCTAAATCCCCAAACATCATATTGAAAGTGAGTAAAGACACTGGGTGTGGGCTTCGTCTTTTTAAGAGGCAGGTTAAAGGCAAAACACCTTAAACACTTGAAAATTATTACTGTGCTCAAACTTCTTAAGTTCTCAGTGTTTTGAAATCCTTTGTTGTGCTTATTTTTTAAAAACTTCTCTTTTTAGGCGTAATATTATTGAAGCTGTGTATAGTAGGCTGAATCCACACAGAGAGAGTGAGGGGGTAAGTTCCCATTTTGATTGCTACGAGTCTTTGTTAATAAGAACATCAAAGTAGTGTCATACATGAAGTAGAAGTGTACAACACTGCCAATAAAGCATTATAAACACAAAATACATATTGTAGCATACAGTTTATTTTTGTTTTGGATGGATCTGATATAGAACTTAATTCTTAAAAAGACAGCAAACAAAAACAGACAAAAATACCCAATTCTGAGACTTTTTAAACATTTGACTACTTTTTCAGTCAAACCTGTGAGGCAACAATGCAGGGTTTTTCTAAATTATAGTTTATTATTACTGAAAATTATGGTCAGCATGTTAATTACCTAACTAGCTATTATGTGTGCTGTCCAGAAATCTAGCATAAGATTCCTGTTGTCTTCTCTAAGTGTGGAAGACCTTACTACGCTGAATATAAGATATAACAAGACTAGTGTTGACTATTTTTAGAGTTTGCACTGTCTTTAAATATTCCATGTGCAGTCGTCTAAGGAAAGGGTAAAGTGATTTTTAGTTTACTTCCACTGCGATTTCCAAAATCGCTTGCATTCTTCTTTCCCATTCCTAATATGTTGGATTTAAATAATATGTTGAAATATGGTTTACTTTAAACCTGGTTATTAGCTGGTTCTTAGCATAAAGAGTAATAACCAGTGTTCATATCAGTTGTGCTTTAAGTTGTTTAAAAAAAAACCTCATAAAAAACATCAGTGCTCCTACATATGTTGTCATTTCCTGTACAGTTTACATGAGCTAATCTGGGAAGGTACTATTCACCTTCTAGTAATTCCTTCATCATATTTTCTCTCTTCTGATATGGCTACCAGGTCCTCAGTCAGGTAGTCATTACAATGAATGGCACTAGGGAAATGTCAATGTTTATTTTAAGTACTTTAAAATGATCAGTCATACACCTTGATATCATGAATGTGCAGTCTCACCATAATTATTGTTGTATTTTTCCCACTATCATCTTCTCTTGACTACTTAGATTTTGTTTATTCTCTTAAGTTAGAAAGCTCGTGTAGGTGGAAGGGGCCACTGTTCTGTTACAGTACAAATAGAGAAGAAATCTCTTAGCAAATCCTGAAAAATAAAAAAGCTGCTTTCTTTAGTTTGAAAGTGATAGAGTACACATTTTTCATTTAGCTTTCAACAAATTGTGCAACAGTACCCCAAAACAAGCTAGACAAAATTTCTCTCTTTTCAGCTTCTTTAGTCCTTCAGGAAACTCTGCACCTTTAACAGCCTGCTACTGCTTTTCATATTTAGCCATAATTTTATTCCTGCTTTTGTGGTAAAGTTATTGGTGGAAGTGGTGTATTTGAAGATTATGGCATAGGTTTTATTATTGGTTAGGTTTTTTTAAGAAAAAAAAAATCTCTAATGGTAACTTTCTAGAAATATCATGGTTGCATTTATGATGCATCTCTTCTAAGTCCAAATTTACTTTTCAGTGGCCATGCAAACTTGCTTAAAGTCCTAACATAGAGTACAGCGTCCTTTTGTGTATTGGCTACTTCCAGGAAATTTTTGCACATCATCCGTTATAATTTAATAAAATGAGGTGACTGAACTAAATATGAAGGTTACTCAAAAGTTTATAGGTTGAATCCTTATTAGCATTAATAGCTTTGACCTTTATTGCCATTGGAATACTTGGATAGTTGTTTTGGGTCCTTTCGATTTGGTGGCTTTAATATAAAACATGAGCAGTACACTGCAAGTCTACTCTGTAAACTTGCCATCTGGTGGTATTTATTGCAAATCTTGATAATGATTTGGGTGATGTGTGTTAAACACACAAGATTAAATTTTAGTGTGATCTTGGGGTAAGATGTCATTTGCCAGTCAGTACCTTTTCTTCTTTCCATCCTAAGTGATTCTGACCCAGAGCAGTTTGAGAGGAGGATGTGCTACTGGATGCAATTCCTGTTTGCACTTCCCAGCAAGTAGGAATTGTTGTCTTACAGTCCTTGAAGTGGATGAATTTAGTGGGCCTTATCTCTGAAGTGATGAAAACATTACTTCCTTACTAGTCTTACTCAGTTCCAGGTATCTATGTGGTGATTTCTTAGTACTCTAGTGCAGGGTGGGGGCATAAAAGGGAAGGAAGCTGTTCAGTCGATCAACATCAGACTCTATCCAATGTCTACACACTGTGGTAATGTTGCTATGCATCTCAGATTTAAACAGGAACCAAAGGTAGGAAGGAACCATACAGTACATCCCAGTGATGAAATTTCCAAGTGAGACAGAAATCTAACTAATAATGCCCCTGTTATAAACGAGTATGAAGCAAGAGTGGATTGGAATACTAAAAATTGTGAGCTGCAGAGACAGATGCTGAATCCACAGAGCACAAAGTTGCACTGACTTGCATTTGAGAATCTTTCCCGTGTGTAGTTTACAGTGTACGTGCATCTGTTAGAGCATGGGCAAATGCAGAATACTGCTGTTAGGAACTGGAAAGTCTGCCTGTGGCAGTCATCTTAATCTGATGATTTTATGTAAGGCTAGAATCATCTATTTACCCTGACAAGATAAAGTAATTCCTAAAATATTAAAGCACATGAGTAAAAATTTTAAAAAGCTCAAAAATAAACCCCACAAAAACAACCCAAACCAACCAGATTAAATTTTGCAATTGAGAGTATGACTTTCTTCTAAAGACTATACTTTTTAGTGTTGAACAATTTAAACTAGTTGCCCTGAGTTACTGTGAACTGATTCATGATAGCTTTGCAAATAAGTTCTTAGAAAGTATATAAATCAAAAACGAGGTGGTATCTCTTTCTTGATTAGCTTTGTTTTTACTCAGCACTGTAAAGATTTCAGTTAGTGTTGTGCTTAGAATTTTTTTCATCATCCAAGCTAGTGATTGTAGAGTAACTTTTCCGATTCTTTACATGTGCATTTTCTGACCATCTTTAACATGTAGCCTAAATAAGGAGGTGTTGTGTAGAGTGAGAGACTGAGGAGTGAAAGAATACTTACCACAGGAGTATTCAGAGATCACTAGTGTGTGGCTTCAGGGTATAGCAGTTATAAGTTCTGGGTGTGGGTTTTTTTTTTTTTCTTTTTAGGCATCCAGGAGAGTACAATCATTTTGTAAATCTAGGGCTGAAGAGAGCTCTGCATTGGGCTCCCAAAGAGCAACTTTGCCAGTGTTTCAGCAGAGTGACTTCTGCTATAAATGTGGTGAATTGTGCCTTTACAAGTGCAAGTGAGAAATGTGTTAAGTATTGGGGCTTGGTGCTTTCAGATCTTAAAGGGAATTTAAAATAACTTCTTCATAGCTAAATAATTGTTACCACTGTAATGTTACAATACCACCAAGTTGGTGTTGTAGTAAACATGTTAAAGTATTACTCTTTCTCTAATGGCTCTACTTCTTCAACCATTTTTTTTTTGGGTTCCTAAGACTAGGAGGCTGCTGTTTGTTTAGACTGCTTGGGTGTATACGTATCCTTAAACACAAGGAACAATGTTAAAATTACAGTGGCTGTATTAATAATTTCAGTGGCATTTCTTTAAAGCTGCATTTGAGTATCTTGTTTTAAACCAATCCTATTTCTCTCTTGCTTTTACTAATACTAGACTCTGGTACTTTGCTAGATCAAATGATATGTCATTAAGGGCTGCTACAGATAATTTTTAAAATGTACATGGACAAAGTTTTTACACCTTTGAACGTTGGAAACCCTGTCCCTAATACGTAATAGCCCTTTTTATATACATAATTTAACAGAGCAGAACTTGGGTAAATTGTAAATACTCATGTTAAATAAAGCTAAGGAAAATCTCTTCTTGTTTTTATGGTCAGTAGCACTAAGTTGAATTACAACATGAAGGAAGACAAATGCTAATTTGCACAATAATCATAGTTTTCAGGGACCTGTTCTAGCCATAAATCATTAGAGAGAAATCTGCATTACAGTGTATAGTGTATATAAAAGAGGCAGTTTCTGCCGTACTGTTTGTGAGTTTTCTGTGCTAGCACTGAGGAACACAAGGGAAGCAGAAAATAGCCTGCCATGAAACAGGGTGCAAAGCAAAGCAGGGTGTGGGTTTGAATATCAAACATTAACAGCACTGGTACTCCCACTAGCATTTGAATTGTTTAGGAGTCTCAGAGGTGCTATTATATTACTTATTGCTTTTACTCTTCAGGGTTGCATGGGAACAAAAGTATTCACTTTAATCTGACAAAAGAATTTTGTCATCAGTTTAAGATCCGAATATTGTGAAATGTGGAGATTCAGGATGTATGTTTGCTCATGTCAACCTTGGAGAAATACTGGTAGGCTGGAGGAACTATGGAATTTATATGTTCTCTGAACTTTAAAAAAAATGGAATTCTTCGGTTATGCTAACAAGCTAAATACATAAATAGTATTTTTTTCCAGAATTTAAGAAATAGAATACATCTGTACATCTGTAGCCTAATCTTGATGTATTGAGTTTTCACTGGCTTTGTGCTCATGAGGCATTAAAACAATTCCACTTCATACATTAAAACTGCCTCCTTTAACTTGCTTCTTCTCATTGGGCTCTTGAAGAGCTTCTGAATATGAAAATGCTCGTACATGGGAGTCAAAAGATTTCAAACTAAGACTAGCAAACCACAGTGGAAGTATGTCTCTACTTATGCAACAAATTAAGCTTAGAGGGTTGTAACATTCATTTTTGTGGTAAAATTGTCCCCTTTTTAACTTGGACTGTGCTAATCAGTCTTGGGGCTTCTATTCCAGGAACATTACAGCATCCAAATCCTACTGAACCCAAGATATTGTCTTAATGCTGCTTTTAAGCTTGTGAATGAGTGACTGCAATACTTGTAGTTTATTAAGCTTTTGGACTAGATGACAATAAAATGAGGTCAGCATGAGAAAAAGGCAGTCTGGATTTTGCCTCGAATGTATTGCAAAATCTGCTAGCTTCCAGAGATAGGGTTCCATTTGTCTAGCCTGATAACTTGATAGGTATTAATAACTTAAAATGTACTATTCCCTTAAAGGAACAGTACTACTTTAGCAGTTAAAAGTTAAAATACCTAATATTAGTCTCAGCACTGTAGATGTGCAAGTCTATCACAAAAAAAAAGCAACAAAAACCCCTCATTTTTTTCAGTTGAAGGCTTGTAGCCAAATAGGTGGTTTGCTAAGGAGACCTCTGTTCCTTAATTAGTGCTTTCTGTCAGTTTTGTGGTTTGTTTTTTTTTTTTTTGCTGTAAGTTGCTAGATTTTACTTTGAATAGCTGTTCTACCTGCTAATTTTTCTAACCAATACACACATCTGCCAAGAATAGTGTCTTACGTTGTTCAAACACCACTGCTCCTGGTGCTGACAGGTAGCTGCACCTTTCTTTCATGGCAGCATCACACATGCAAAAGTTGGTCTTGTAATGTAAGAGGGATTGTTTTCTAAAACACTTTGAGCATTTGCTTTGATGGGATGCTTCAACTAAACTGCTAGGAGTTATCTGTCCTCTTTAGTAGATATGTCACAGGACTGTGTTGTTATTGGCTGTGCAGAAATTCACAATTAAAAATATTGACCTGGTGGCTAAAGAAGCTTTAAATTTTCCGATTTTTCACTGAAAACTGACCATAGTTGTGGGAAATGTTCGCTATATTTGTAGAAAGACAATTTGAACCAGGATGGAGGTAATTGCGAGGAGGTACCATATTGACACTGTGTGGCTCAAAATAAATTGAAATTATTAAAAATACTGTTATAATTTAAGAAATTATACCTATTAAGTTGTGTAGAATAGATGAACATGGATGATATTGTTCTAAGATGTATGTTGCTAATAAGGTGCTTTAGACTCAAATAGAGCAAAGCTAATGTTTTCTCAGTCAGAAAACTTTTTTTTTTTTCATGTCGTTAGAAAATATCCTAGTTTAACTACTGATTTTTTTTGGGGTCTTGAATCTTAAAAAAAGGACCCTGGCGAAGCCGAGGAAAGTGGAACGCAGGGAAAATTGTTGGAAGCACTCAGGCAAATGAGAATTAATCATAGGGGGAACTACCGCCACCTCCTGGAAGAGATGCTGACTAGTTGCAGGCTAGCTAAGATGCAGGGAGAAGAGTGCACTGCTGAATCAGCTGCAGCATCTACTTCAGATACTCATGCTGGACCCAGTGACCCCGTACCAGACACCCACACAGAATCTGAGAATCACCTTGCTGAAATACAGAGCTCAAACGAAGATTCAGGGATGAATGAGATGAGTAATAAACAGACATAATGTTTTACATAGTGGATTGAACACTTCACTTCACTTGGTGTATTTTCCTTTGTTTATATCTCAACATTTGTCACATCTGTCCTAGAAGTCTGTTTGTTTTTACTTTAGTTATTTGTACAGATGGTTTATACAAAGCTCTTTTTTCTTAGAAGTTCAACTACTATGGTATGTTACAGTAATTGCATCTTATGTTGTGTAGCAAGCAGTTAACTTCCCATTGGAGATTTTGATTTAAAAAAAAAATATCTTGTGACACCAACAATAGGAATCTAACATGCTAATGCAAAAATACATTTTAAAAACTCTTTTAAGTATATTCTTAAATGATAATTTTGATGTTTGCTAATTGTAAAATAATTCATATCTTAATTGTATCTTTTGTGCAGATTAATTGAATTATCCAAATTCTTCAGTCTTTTTTTCCCCAGCATCATATACTTCATGTTTGTATTTTAATTGTGTATAGTTTATATTATAAGTAAATTACAAAACCTGTTATAGTTTAGGTTGTCACGTATTCTTCATGAAATGTGTTTGATTTTTTCCAATTTAGATTGTATCTGCTGTTATCATAAATACTGATTTTTCTAGGTGACTGTATTATTAATTCCCAGATTGTAGCATAGTATATATCCAGAAATGAATATGTACTTAAGTTTAGTACCTAGTGTCAAGTTCTAAGAAATTTGTGTTTAAGTGAAAATAAAGAATATGCTGTGGAATATTATCTGTATGAATATTGACTCTTTTAAGCAAGTAATAAACTTCATTTGAAATGCTGTCATTCTGACATGACTTGAAACTTCTCATAGCTTCTTATATTAACTCATTATGTTAGTTTCTACAAATATTTGAGTAATTTTGGGTTTGGTACATTCATCATAATCCTCTCATTGGGCAACATTTCTCAGGTTCAAGTTAAACATCACATAGGTAGAATAGCCAGTTTTCTCATTTAAGTTTACCTTCTGCAAAATATTTTCCGTGTCTTTTGGTGTATGACACATTTATGTATGTGCATTTGGGTAGATCAGTGATAATACTGGGAATTTACAGTGGTGGTAACTAATCTGCTAATATGTTAAATATGGAATTCTTGTCAGTGGTCAGTTCACAATATAACACTTGCACAAAAATATCATTGTTCAAAATAGGTACAAATATCACTGCATTAATGAGAGAGCCTGCGGGAATTTCTTGTGGACCAGGAATACCTGAAGAGTTGAGTTCCTTAGTATTTTATAGACTTTTTTTTGTAGTCCATAGATGTAGTATTGATTGATAGCTACAATTTAGTACAATTTTAGATAATATTTAATTTTAGGTCTTTATGCTATAATAGCTTTACTGGGCTCATGTTTTATAAAAGTGAATTCCCTCATGAAATTGAGGAACTGAGTATTTGTGTGTGGAAGTGGGCAGGTATGGAAAAAAAGAAAAATGTTGTGAGTCTTACGCTAGTATTCTAGTTAATGGTGCCACTGAAATCCAAAGTGCAACAAAATGTTTTCATTTGTATTGGTGAGTAGTAATATTTCTCCTCTTTTTTCCTGTAGGGTGCTGGAGATCTAGAAGATCCGTGGTAGCCTTACAAATCTACTAAAATGCTTTTGATTCTGAAAGGGGGAAAAAAAACTTTAAAATCTGTTTTCTTCAAAACAAGGGAAAAATTCTGGTGGATTTCCAACATTCTGTGAAATGGGCAGAAAGATATTAGAATTTTCCATCATTTGTTCATTTTTGTGTTTTCTGATATTGCCACTCTTAGCATTGCCTGTACTACAGTATTTTTACCAGCCTCAGGCATACTGATTCCATCTGTAATGAACTTTGGCCCTAAAAAGGAAGGAAGGAATGTTTCTCTCAGCAGATCGGTATATGTACCTGAGGTGCATGGGATTGTAGGTGTACTCTGAAGATACACTATGGCTAAATGACAAGTGCAACACAAGCTTGAGAGAGTACAAGTAATTGTTTGAGACGTTACTTATTTCACTTTACCGAGTTGGAAGGCTTTGCAGCTCTGTGGCTTGGAAGTAATTTCAATTGGGCAATACGCTATCAGATGTGTATTTTTTTTTTTTTAATTTTCCAGTTTTACCTGTATTACCAGGCCTTTAGGTTTCCCTGCAGTGTCCAAATTGTGATATGTTGCCTACTGCTTGCTTGAAGATAAGTGTATTTGGCAATAATATATGAAGATTCTAGGCATCTAAAAACAGTAAGAATTTTACGCATGTGTACAACACACCCTTAAACTCTTGCTAGAGAAAAATCTTTTAAAACCAAACTGATGAATTTATAGTTAGTAGTGACTTGCTTTGACATCTCTCACAGCTGCAGGTTTTTTAAAAAATGCTGAAACTTGCCTTTATTATAATGTAAATTGTGATTATTTTTTGTTCTATATGTGGTTTTCTATAGTTTTTTGATTTTTTTCAGCTTAAGATACAGACAGAAGTCTTGTGTAATATGGGTATAATTTTTAATTGTTTGCATTATTTTCAAAGTTCAAATTATCACTTTGAGATTACTATAAATACACTTAAAATTATCTATTTTAAATTAAGAAAATATTAGAGATATTTTCATGGGTTCAATGACCTTTCATTTTATAAGCAATGGGCATGGTACAGAGTGGCTGTCATGTAAGGTACTTGAAGATTCTTAGTTTAATTCTATTTTTGCAATAACCTTGACTTTTTTTCTGACATCTTTGAGTTGTGCATGTAATGAGTCCAGTAAATGCTGAAAATGGGGAAGAGTAAAGTATTTATCTAAAATAAAAGCTATTGGGGAGGGGAAACAATGAATGTATCCATCTGTACATGATTTACATGCTGTGGATGCCTTGTAAACATTTTCCTATTTGTTTAAACTGTGTTTCAGCGAGGATGTAATTGCCCTTGTGTGTAGTTTTAAGCTAATGACAGTCATCAACTGGTTTTGTGTGAAATGGAATTCATGGTATTTTTCTGTAACTTTATCCCCATGGTGAGTCTGTAAAAACCACACACTCTT
>NW_010118215.1:3397-44549 GCF_000699245.1 Pterocles gutturalis | reverse complement strand
TTTTCCAAATAAGGTTGCTTCGTCAGTTTTCTTTTTTTTTTTTTTTTTTTTTTTGGTCTAGAGAGGATTATTGCCACAGTATATTTTATTTATTCATTAGATTTTAGCCTTGTAAGTTAAAGTGTTCTAAATGATGATGTTAACAGGTATTTGTCCCTTCACTGTTTTTTTGGGGGTTGTTAAAAGATAGGGAACGAAGAATGCAAAATGGTTTATTGTTCAGACTGTCCGCTCTGGTCCAACCCTGTACTGATAATAGTACCTTTCCAGTATGATATTGCGATGTTTCATACAATACAGTGAACATAACCAACTTGTTATCTTCAATAAAGGATTGCTAAAACAGTGTGATATGCTTTATATTTTCTTGAGAAAAATATAATTTTTTCTTGGTAAGCACAAGTGTTCTATGTAATAAGGTAATCAAATAGGATTTACAAGGTGTCTCTTATTGATGGATTTGTGTTTGTTCTATAGTGAATGTGGCTCTCTGTCACACTAAGCCAGAAGTCTCCAAGTGGGCTTCTCTCTGGGAAACAGAAGAATACAAACAACATTTAAGGTTCCTAGGGCAAATCCATCCCAAGTTCAGTTGGAATGAGTCTTATTCCAGCTAGTGGAGAGCGTGCATTTAAAGTCTAAAAATTCAGATTAAACTTGACTTTGTAGTCAACGCATATCTTGAAATTTCTTAAAGATCTGAGGTTAGACTTGTAAGGTTTTATTTCTGTGCAGTATTTTGTGTAGAAATTTCTCCAACATTAACACTCTGATGTTAAAAATTATACTGGTTTGGGTTTTTCTTAAACTTACTCGTGAAGTTATTTAGCTGAGTGGGAAAGAAGAACAAAATCCTCCATGTTTTTGATACTGTATGGTAATAACCTGTCTGAATAGATAGTGTTGCTGTGGAATTGGTGTATTTGGTGTAATTGGTGTAAACATGTAGATTTTTTAGTCTATAGTAAGTCTGTAAGTTCCTTGAACTTTGTTGTTGGATCTGCTTGTAAAGCATAACCCCTGCACGCTTTCCTCATGAATTGCAATTTTAATGCCGTGTTCCACTGGTAAGAGTTCTTGTACTCTGTAGGCTCCAGTGCTATGAACACTTACATGTGTGGTTTTTTCACATCATGTGGATAGTCTTCCTGAAATAAAAGGTAAATAAAATATTTTTATTGTATAAAATAAAAGAGAAAGATCATAGTTGCACAGCTACAACATGTAAATCAAGACACCTCTTCCCCCTTCTAAATTAGCACTGCTTTCCTTTAAGTTTAATAAAAATACTCTTTAGATTTCAGCAGCCTGGAAAAAAAACTTGCTTTTTGATGGTGTTCTTAGTTTGAGAAGTCTGAGATGTTTGGTAAAAGTTTTTCATGTATTTTACTATATGACAACTCATCAGTTTTAACATTTTTTTTTTAAAGTTACGTTTTCTTAATTATGTTGTCACATGATAACTAATATAAAAATACTTCTGTAGAATGCAGAGTGGGGGGTGTCTCTTCCACCTCAGGTCATTCTGACATGTCAAATTTACCTTGAGTCTTCTCTTCATTTTTGACTTCTGCTGTAGCAAAGTAGTCTGTGTCAGTTCTCAGACCTGCTCTCTGATAATCTTGAGCAAAATAAAGATTTGTTTTAACTGATGGACATTAACATGTTAAATGGAATAGGGAATAAAGAAATGGATGCAAAATAAGGTGGTGTGGTCCTGATCTGCCAAGGTTTGTGGAAGAAGTTAGCTACAGTGAAAGTCTCCTCTTAATAGAATGGATCTTCGGGTGCTTATTTGAGCCTGAATGCAAACTTTTGCAGGACTTGGCCGAAATATCCATACTTTTCATGCCCCTTATGTGAGCTGCTGTTGCTATTTAGGTAAAGGATTAAAAAACAAACCAAAACAACAACAAAAAAAATGAACAAAAAAAGATTTAAGGATTGTCTACTGAAGGCATGTTGCTTTTAGCTCGTTATCCTTTTTTAGCTCTAAAATTAAAAAAAAAAGGAGAGGTAACTCTACTAGTGCAGTTGGGCAACTGCATGGGATGCTTCCAGAATTAAAGGCAAGTTGACAAAACCCCAAGAAAATGGCTGGACTTTTGCAGTATAATCCAGATAAGTATGCAGTTTATGCAGTTGAAACTCCAACCTGGGCTCTCATACATCTTTGTAACCTCTTTCTCTTAGTGTGCTCTTATCTGATCTTGTCCTGCTTGTGTTTCTTTGGACTGTTGCTGTACAGATTTGACTTGGCTATGCTTTGTTTTTATTGTCTTGTGTTCTCACCTGGCTGCTTCTCCACTGATCAAAAGACAAAAAGTAGCATGTGCATTTTACCATGACTGTGCCTCCTTTTTGTGTTGAGCTCCTTGCTTGAGGTCATATCTCATTTCCATCATTCACTTTGTTACATGCTTAATCAGTGCTGATGTGCTTCTCTCTTTTTACATCTGAAAGGTCGTGTTCCCCCAAATACCTTTTTTTTCTTCTTCAGAAACCTTCTTAAAGCTCTCCTTTGCTGGGCTGCCTGGAATTAAAGACTGATTTGGATTACTGAGAGCTTCCTTCTCCATTGAGTACTTCCATATGCAGCTTGACTAGGAATTTACAACAGAAAAAGCTTTGCTGTGCTGTTACTGTGATTAGCAACTGTGAATTAACGTCAACTAATGATTGCATCAGCACCTGCTTCTAAAACTTACCGAAGACTGATAAGGATTCAAGTCATGGGGGTGGGCTTCCATAAGGGAAAAAAAAAAAAAAACCAAACACAGACATACTCCATCCGTTTGGTAAGATTTCTGTGAAAGCAGTTGCCCTTGCTAATAAAGGAAGAAAACCACTATGTAGTAGGAAGATGCATGCTGAAGACTTGTGGCAATGGACTGAGACAGTGTTTTTGGAAATAACTTTTTCGCACATGTTGTGTCAAGTCTGTTTTGGAAGGGACTGTTACTCTCTTTTTCTGCTTTCCCACACTCTCAGAATTTAAGGTGAGTTGTAGGAAATGTGAGGCCATGTTGTAGTAGTGTTTGGTATTGTAAGGACCTTGCCTTTGACCTAAAGAAAGTTGGAAACAGCACAATTCATGAGATCATCCTGGAAGTTCATTTGTTCTGTAAATACAGAAATATTGATTATTCTGGCCTTTTTCAGGTGACTTCTGGATTCTGTAGGGTAGTTATGGGATGTTTTCAAACAAGTATTTTTTTTAGAGAACTTCTATGCAAAGTTGTGTCAGAAAATGACAAAATGGAATTTGTTTTAATCACTTCAAAAGAGGTGCAAAGCTTAAGTGAAAGAAGTTGGACATAAATTCATAGAATGAACATTCTATATCTTGTGATATAAAACACTACTTTTGAGAGTTAGCATCCAGAACTTAGAAAGGGTGCCCAAAAATGTATGGAAATGTTATATTCCTTGCAAGAGTATTAATTTCTCCTTGGAAAATCTGAACTGTCTTTATAAAAATGTGCTAAAAGAGAAGCTGTGGTGAAAATGCACCTCTCTGCACTGACATATTTTAGCTACTTTTTTTGGGGGGGTGAACATGTAGCTTAGTAAATATCCTACATTTAGAAGTTGGTTGGAAACTTTGAAGTTAAATGCATACATGTTAAAGTCTGATTGCATTACTGAGAATATATTTCCCTTTATTTTTGTAAGGAAACTTCTTAACACCATCCCCATCAAATATATTCTGTGAACATTGTTTTTGTTTGGGCAGGTTACTCGCCTGCAGAAAGGTGGATGTGTGCTTAATCTTGGACAAATAATCTGCACTATTTAATTGGTTCTTTTCAGGAGAAACTGGAGAATCCACTCTATTTTTTTTTAATCCTATATCCAGTGGTCATCTTCAGTTGATAAACACATTTAAGTTTAGTGGTGCAACAAGGATTTTGGCCTGGGTATGTAAAGCAGGTGTGTTTTTTCTAGGGTGTTTGAAAATAGTGATGTTTCAATTTTGGGAGCAGAGACTGCATGAAATACTTTTTCCAGCTCTCCTAAATCTGCACTTAACTTGGTAGGATGTAGCTGTAGGAAATACTATGCTGATGCAAACAGTGTGCGAGGTGATTAGAAGTGTGGTGCTTTACAGCAACCTCTCAGTCTGCTTTTAGTCACAGACACCTTTTTTCATTGTACTGGGTGACAAATTTAAAAATGGTGAAATATATTTTGCGTTCATCTCTGCATTCCTACTCATCCTCACCTTAAAAACATTTAGCAAGTTCCATACTGTTGCTTCATAGATTGCAATTATTTTATTTAACTTCCCACTTATTAAAGGGGAGAAAATGCAGAGATCCAAGTGTGTGAGTAACTGAGCAACTATTTTTATATGCAGTTACTGTATTTCAAGTACTGTCTTTGTGAACTGAATGAAAAGAAAACAAAAGTTGTATCTTGTAGATATAACTTCTAATATCATTTTAGTGGCACCTGTGCTTTGAGCTGCATTAAATAAAAGGGTTTGGATTAAATTAAGAAAAAGGAGAAAAAAGGTACAAAATGCATATTGTATTATCACCGACTTAAAGATGTTGTACGCCTGTTTCCTTTCTATTCAGCCTTCAGTACTGAAATATTTGGAAGATCTGTCTGGTTTTGCTTTGAGTAGGCTAGAGTCCCACTGTACTACAGGCTCCTAGGCAGTGTGGCAGAGCTAAAAGCATGAGAACTGCCTAGGAGCCTGTAGTACCAAGTCCTGCACGTGGGGAAACTGAGGCACTGTGAAAGCAGTACAGTTTGTATAATGTGGCGATAGTTGTCATGAAGTGTTAGCCCTGCAGAACAGAGTGTTCCTCACCTCACAGCTCCTTCCTGAAAATCCTTTCATCCTCCCACATAAGGAAGTGCTTAGTGCTCAAAAGACCACAACTTTCTCCTTGGTTACTATTCAGTGAATGTAAATTGTTGTCAGAGATAGGTTCTAGCAAGATAAATGTAGCTTGCAAGGGGGTGTTGTCTCTTAGTAACGCAAAGGGTAGATGTGGTAGTGATGCAGTCCAATGCCATATCTTATTTTTGAGCTTCTGCTTGGCTTCCTGTTGGGCTGTCTAGCTGTGCTGTCTGTATTATGAATTTCCTATTTCAGACATCTTTCAATAACACTAAGTCACACTTCAGCATATAGCCATCAAAACTTCAGCAGCAGCCTTTCAGGGTTTGATACTGTGCTGAACATCCCCAGCTCATACAAGGGTGAAATCAAGGTCTGTGTCTCTCACTGGCAGCAAAGCTTTTAAGGACTAAGCCGGAAAAGAAAATTATTTGAAAGCTGTCATCGTCTAGGACAGAAATGCAATGGACAAATGCTGTAAAGGGAAGAGTGGTAACAGTGTAGATTGAGAAGGGTGCAGTTATGTGAGTGAGCTTCCTCTTGGAGAGGCAACAAACCTGGAGTTTCCTGTAAGTTTTTCTATAGGTGCATGTCAGTATAGTGTTTGACCCTCCACAGGGGAGGAGTCCAGGAGTCAACTCTGTGTGCAGCTATTTTTGCCAGCTATGCTAACAGCAAGAGTTGGAGGATAATTGCTTTCATTTAAAAATAGTGTGAGAGGCCAACCATGCTAGTCGCCCATGGGGGGTGCCTCCTTCCCCCAAAACCTACCCCTGAAACCTCACCTGAGCCAAGCAGCAGCTAATTGTAGCCTTTATAATGCCATTAACCTTTGATCGCACAGTCCATTAGTGGACTAGAAGCATTAAAAAAAAATAACAAACCCCCCACCAAACCATGTCAGGGCATCCCACACAATGACATTTGCCACCCTCCAGGACTTTGGGCTGGTGGCAGGAACCTCATACACGCTTGGGGATCCCCAGGGTAAAGGATCCCGCATCAGAAACTTATTCCTTGAGAGCATCTCTCTCGACAGCTGCCTGCCATGTCAAGGGAGGACTTTCTTAGCGCTGAATGAAATGTAGCTTTACAAGTCAGATTATCCATCAGTCTCGTGGGAGCCCTGAGGAAAAACTGATGACCATAGTGTTTGCCTTTTTACATGGGTGTAAGCTGGCCCTGATTCTGTAAATAATGAGGTTATATTTAGAGGTCAAGTGCATTATGTCAGACCAGTTCTAGTGGTAACAACCCATTTAATGAAAAAGCATTAAGCAAGAGAACTTTTAACAGTAAACATCTTCCTACACTTAGCACATTGGGGTGCTTAATCACCCCTCTGTGTGGTTTTCAAGGTAATATGTATGGTGTTGAGTAACTAGTAAGCTGCTTGGCATTTATTTGTAAAGCATCAAACAGCAGACTACTTAGTCAGCCCATGCATCTAAATAATTATATACAAGAAGTACTTGTGGAAATTAACCCCTCCATCTTATAGAGATAACCATGGCAATCTGCGAGGAGATAGCAGCTATTACTGCCCACATACTGATGGGTTTTGTTTCCCTATCTAACCCTGAGGTAAACAGAATAACTGGCACAGAACGTGAAGTGTTTTCTTCACCATTTAATGCTTTTCAGTGGATTCTGCTAACACAGTTGCATTGGCTAGTTCCTTGTGCTAAACTATAAAATTGCTCAGGAGGGAACTGTTTCAGAATTGCTCAAGAGTGAGCCAGAAGCGTAATGCCTGCATGCATAAAATATATTTTAAAAGGAAAAAGTTAAAGCTCAGTGGGAATTGTTGGTGATCTGCCTCTCTTAAGATGAAGTTACAGTTTCCCTTTATCAAATAATTTTAAGGTGAGCAAATACTCAAGTTGAGGAGAGGAAAAAAAAGTTTGTAATAAAATACCTGTGTGGTTTTATTCTGTCTATGAAGAAAAAACATACAGGAGGAGGTACCGTATTCTTGGGCCTGTTCTCCAGGGTCCGTGGTGGTGGGTGATCGTCCAGACCTATTTTAACCTCCTTGGCTATATTTTCCCTCCAGGTTTTCTAGAAGAATTTTTAGTATTCAAGGTCCAGATATCCAGCCCAAGCGTACCTGTGCTCTGCTGGTACCTGCTGGTGCTGCAGCTCTGCTTACGGAGCAACGAGGAGTTGATCTGAGATACGACTGAAGTCTGCCTTGAAAGCACAGTCACGCTGGCTGTACAAACCCTGTGTTCACCAAGACAGCGACCTGCTTGTTTCCAGGGTGGTTTCTGTTCTGGTTTAACCTTAAAGTAATCAGGCGTGTCCCTGTATCCCTGTGCCCCGTAGCCACCAGAGGAAGGCCGAGGTGGTGCGCATGGGTTCATCTCTTTGTGGCTGTACCCGGCCTTTGGCCCCTGCTCGCTGAGCATGTCTGCACAGCAGCGTAATCCTCCTCTCTTCAGCCGGATGCTTGGCAATTAAGACACCAGCTGTCCTGCTTAAGGTATAAATAAGCCTTTAATGTTACCTAGGGATTACATGGGGACAAGAGGGGTGCTTTTGAAGAGGGGGTTCCCAGGCAGCAGGGCTCCCAGAGCAGGCCTTGGCCGTTGAGCCCCTGCGAGGTGTTTGAGTGAGGGGAGAGCGGCTGTTCCCAACGGCACGTGCGGAGAGCAGGGGCAGCTTCCACCTGCCGAAATATTAAATTGGCCTTTATCCGTTTTTAGAAGCGTGCGTGCGAAGGGTAACCTGCCTATATCTTTAGATCAAGCACAGACATCCGTGCAGGCAGGTATCACCGTGAAGTTTACTGGCTCAAAGAAAAGCAGCGGGGGGAGGCTGGTGCTGTAGTGCTGGAGTGAAGTGTGGCTGGGTCCCTGATCCCCTGCAGTTCTCGTGCATGATGGTGGGTAAGCCATTAACTAAGGTAAACCCTCTTCCTCTTTCTTATTCCAGCAGTGTTTGTAGGTCTGAAACGTAACTGCTTTCTAGTCCCTGACTTTCTCTAAGGGACATACAGGAATGCGCTGAAAGGACTGTTAGATGTCAAGGCTTTGAATTGCCTGAAGAGTTGCTCAGTCGAGTAGTTGTGCTGTGTGTCCTGCCTCTCTCCCTGCCTGTCCTCCTCATCCTCCTCCCTGGGCTGGGCTGGCAGAAGCATTTGTGTGGCCACATGGGGACCAGGTGGATTAGGAATAGAGCTTTCTGAAGAATGATTTTTTTTTTTTCCAGACAAATCTATTTCCCAATCTGGTTTACTGCACAGCTGCCTAAATACTTCACCTGGCACAAAGCAGGGGGCAATGCAAGGCAGGAGAAGCACTCGGGGATAAGAGTTGATTAAATTTGCATTAAATGCTGGTGAATTAGACATGAAATTGCATCTTAAGTCATGGCTATGTAGCAAACCCTATTGAGCCACTATTTGTTACAATAAATTACATGTCTGTGTCCCAGTGATGTGCCAGAGGTGCCTTCCAAGACTTGCAGAAGTGCTGATCTGCATCTGGAGTGTGTAAATGCTTTGACACCTACCTTATCTCCTATGCCCACACTGCATAATGGTAAATGCGAGAATCCTTGAACTTGGGCTGCATTCTTCAAGAGACACTGACTGTGACTTGCGGCAAGTTCTGCATGACACGGTCACAATGTAGTACCAAGCAAACTGACAGTGCAGCTGGCCTTGGCTCTGGGGGCTCACGTGTTGGGCATGATGTTACAGACAGAAACAGAGAGAGGAAGAAGAAGCACTAAAATCTGCTTAGATGTCATTGTTAAAGCTTTGCTGTTTTGCCATACAGTTGTCTTCCTGCAGGAATACATCCTTTTTGTTTTCTACAAATGCAGGGAGGTTGTCCCCATTAGCCTAGTAGGAAAGACTTGCAATGAATGGGGTGGTAACTGCTGCTGTTGGATGCAATGCTACGGCTGGGAATGCATTCTAAAAAATAGCAGACAAAACAATATGGCTACTTGAATAACTAGTGTACGGTCTGCTTGTCAGTGTTACTACTAGCTGACATTTTTCAGTGAATGTCCTTCAGCTTTCTTTTTTTACGTATCTCTCTCTTTCTAAATATTGCAGCAGGAGTCAAGGCTCATCTTACAGGTGTTGGTTTTGCACAGTGTCATGATCTGGGAGACTTGGCTTTGCTCTTGTGGTGAGTGACACAGTTTTTGGAGGGTCATATGCATCGCTGCGGGGTACATGTGCATAGGTACTCTGTGCCTGTTTTTATATCTATTCATATATAGCTTCATATGCTCAACTCTGACTCTGTATTGTGGCAGCCACACAATTTAGAAACATGCTTATGATCTAGAGGGAAGAAAAAGCAAAACAACCAACCAGAAACCTCAATTAAACGAAACTCAACAACCAACAGAGGGTGCTGTGAGTCTGTTCCTGGACTTTCCTGGCCGCGGCACTGAGCCCTCTCTGTCCTCAGCCCTGTGTGCTTGGCTGAGCCACACGTCTGTGGCAGGCGGCTGTGTTTCGTTTGTCCTTTGCTCCTGCCTCTGACTTGCTTTGCTTCCCACTGCACTTGGGTGCTTGAAGGAATTTTTGGGATGCAAGCCACGGGTGTGTTTAAAACTCAGAGTTTGAGTAAAAAGCAAGGCGGGGAGTACTAGGGTCTTGAGGTGTACGTGATGCAATCTAAAAATCTTCTGTCTTTACACGCTTGTTATTTTAATCTGAAATTAAGTCATTGAAATAAAGCGATTTAAGGGGGGGAGGAGGGGGAGTGGCTGGTGTTCTGGAAAAGATCAATGAAGTATACAGCAAACAGACTGACATGCTCAAACCAGGTACTGAGTATAAGCTCATGCCTTGAGTACACTGTGCCTGCCTAGAAACTTTACAACCTCCTGATACCATGATATTAAGACTGCAGAGTCATTAGAAGGGAAACTGTTTCAAATAATTTCCTGGCAATACTGAATTACAGGCACTGAAACTACTGCAGCTATCTCAGATGCTCCAGCACCACCTGACTCTGCCCAGGCTGAGGCTGCTGCCAGGTGCTGCTGTGAGGAGGGCAGGGGGAAAAGGATTAAATCTGTCAAAGAAAAAGGTCTCCTTTTAGCTTAGCTACTGAACAAATAACACATTTTTGGATCATTTGAATATTGCGTGCTGGATTTCTTCCAGTCATTAGTTCCTGAACTTCTTTCATGGTTTGAGGCAAACATAATAAATACTGTTTTGAGGCCAAACCCAGCCTTTTCTCTGCTGAAGTTGCCCATGGGAGTTCCCCTGGGATCCTCACCCTCTGGTTGTGGGTAAGTGTTTGCTTTTACATGTGATAAGGCAGCTCCTGACCAATCATACATTGCTTTGTGTTTGCTTCAGTGTGCCTGGGCAGAGGGCAGGGGCTGGTGGGCCTGTCTTGGGGATGCGGGCTCACTGGCTTCAGGGCAGCTGGGGCTGAGGGCACACAGTTGTGAGCATCTGGGCACGCTTGTGCAGAATGTGGGCAATGCTTTTTCCTGGCTAGAGTAGTAAAAGGCGGGGAAAGAGGGAGAAGGGAAAGGTGGTTTTCCTTTAAACAATCTTAAAAAAAGGCATTTTAATAGTGGGCAGTGGGTTTTTCTCTCTTGGGTCCTGCTTGTGCCTGTGCAGAGCTACCTTGTCCTGACCTGACCTGAGGATGATAGAACTGGGTGTAGCAACCTGTCAGTGCTGTGAATTGCAGGATCGGTATGTGGCTTATCAGGGTTACTGCTTAAGAGTTGTGGGTGGGCTGGGTTGGGTTAATTTGGGAGGTTTTGTTTTTCTAAACTGTGAGAAACACAACACAACTGGCCTTTATCTTTCCTTCTTAGTTTGTATTGTTGTTTTTGGGCCAGAAGATGTCAACAATGCGTTACCAACATCCTTGTTTAAATTTCTCATTAATGCTCATTAAGGCTGCTTCAGGCAGGGGAGGGAGGCCATGACCATCTGGAAAGCTGCATGTTTGCTAAATCTTTTATTCATAAAAAAACCCCAATTTTTTTGCTGCTGTCAAAAGGAAGAGAAAATTGGTGTACTGGAGAGAGCAACAGTAAATGTAACCCTGGAAGCAATAGGCTTGCCTTCCTGGGAGATTCTGCTTTTTTACAGCGTTTTGTTATTTTGCTGAGATGCCCATTATGCAGAAGAGCAGGAGCACATTGCCCTTTTTGTCTCTCTTTGAACTTTGACCAATTGGTCAGGATTGATTATAAACCCAGATGCTAATTACTCTGCTTCTCATTCCACTGAACAAAGGTGTGTTGGCTGGATTCCTTGCTGTGGCCAGAGTCTTCAGGAGAAGACATAAGTAAAATGGTCGAGGAGGAAGCTAAGAGCTTACCTATGGAGCTGACTGAGAAGGGAGGTGTGGAGAATAATGGATTTGTTCAAAATGAGGCTTTTGATGACAAGGAGACCAATACCAGTAGCCAAGAAGAAATGCCAAAAACATGCGCTGTTGATGTGGACCCAACAGCTATGGAGGAGCTGGCACTGAAGCCCTATGCAGGGATGCCGAAGGAAGTCTTGCTGAAGTTCTCCAGTCAAGCCCGGTACAGAGTCACCAGGGAGATTCTCTTCTGGCTCATAATTGCCGCTGCTGTCGTGCTTGTGTGCGCTACAATTGTGATTATTGCTCTCTCTCCAAAGTGCCTTGACTGGTGGCAAGCTAGTCCTATTTATCAGATCTGTCCTCGTTCCTTCAAGGACAGCAACATGGATGGGAATGGGGATCTGAAAGGTGGGTGAGCTTCCATTCTTGGTATGTGCAAGTAGCAGTTGTCTGTGTGTGTATGTATGTGCATATATATATATATTAAAATAAAAAAATCTCCTTACAGTCCAATAGAGAAAGCCACCCTAATGGAGAGGGGAAGAAAAGTTGTCTGACTAATCATTAATGACAACTCAGATTGTCATGAATAAATCTAGGAGTTGCTTGCTCAGGTTGCTAAGTCTAAGGCTGGAGTCAGAATGGATGTTTAGAGGTGCTGAGAGCGAGCAGCAGCGCTGCTGCCATCAGGGTAAAATATCTCCACAAAACTGAGGTCAGGCAGGAGGACGGGTGGTGCTGAGCACTTTGTCATGTTAAGTTGACTACCTTTCCGTAAGGAAAAGTGAGGAAAAATAAAACTGACAAAGAGGAGAGAAAGATTTGTTACTTTTTGTTCATGGTGTAGGTGTTTTGAGCTCTTATGAATGCACTGAGAAGGGGTACCTGATACCAAGAGGCAATGCCCCTTATCAGTAGCTTAGCTGAGGCTACATTTCAGAAAGGGAAGGCTCAACACCATAATGGATGAAAAATTTCTAAATAAGAAGTGCTAGCTATAGTACACTCTACTGGAAAGTGAAGGGAAGAAACTGTTTCTGTAGCTGCATGCCAGTAGTAACATGTCAGGAAGATAGGACAGATTTGGATTTACAAATACTCAGGGAAGTTGGAGTGAGGTGTCCTTACAGCAAACAACACTAAAACCCCATAAGGGACTTTTCCTAAGGCAAGGAAGACCTGGGATCTTTGCATTAAAATTGTGCTTCCCTTTGAGTGGTCTGAGGATTAATTGATGTTTCTTGAAATGGGAAAGTAATGCTGCTGCTATATTTAACAAAAGTATAGGAGCTTGTTTTCGGAAGTGAGTGTTAAATTTATTACATGAAATTGTAAATATTATAATACAGAATAGAAATCTATTTTGATCTGTTTTTTTTTTTTTAAAGTCCTACTTTATCTTCCTTGTAAAAGTGGCTTTGAATGTTTTCTGTTGTGTGATCTCATGCTATCCATGAAGAAGTGTCAAGACTGCCCTGCTAACTGAGATCAGTGAAACAGGGGATGGTTATGTATCAAAGGAACCTGTGTACCAACTTTGACTGGGAGGCCACAGCAAACTTATTTCAACAAAAATATTTTGTCCTTTCTAAACAGATGATGCCTTTGTCTTTTAAATAGGTATCCTAGCAAAACTGGACCATATCACATATTTGAATGTAAAAACCATCTGGATCACCTCTTTCTATAAGTCTCCCTTAAAAGACCTTGGATATGGAGCTGAAGACTTCTATGAGATTGATTCCATGTTTGGATCAATGAGTGATTTTGAGAATCTGCTTGCAGCCATACATGACAGAGGTAAGTTGCGACTCTAAGCAAAATAACTCTATTAAAAAGACATCCACTCGTTATACAGGTGTGCCTTGAAGTGCTAGGTTATGATTTGAGATTTTAGTTTGTGCATCTGGCAATTCTCCCATGGAGGCATTGAGAAGCAGCAGATGGAGGTGCTACTGAAGGGCAGGCATTAGCTCCGCAGCAACACAAGCGCTGTGATTGCCGTTCCCTGCCCTGGCACGCTGGGGTAGTGCTGGGAGCAGGACCGAAGGCATGGGCAGCTGCAACAGCAGTGTCAGGCTGCTGTGTGTCCTCTGCAGGGCACAGTCCCCTCCAAAGATGTTCGTGGGGGGCAGGCTGACGTACTGTCTGTGCTCCCTGGTGCATATGGTATGGTCATCGATAATCTAGGTGATCAAGGATGAGATGTGGTTGTCTGAGTGAATTTTGTGACTGATGGCTGCTTTCAGAGGAGAGCAGGAAAACAATTACAGGGTTGGGAGGGAACATACACTTCCTTCCTATATTTGCATCCTTGGTTCGTGCGTTTATGTCTTAGACCAAATGTTTGCTCAGGTATTTCCCTTTACAGCTGTTGGGCTGATGGAAAATTGTTTGCCAGTCCCAAAATTATTTGGGATTTTTTTAAAAAGTCTCATCTTTAGGAAAGGTGAGAAAAAATGTGTGTTCACTGACGCTAGACTGGTGAAGTGCCTTTCCCACCTGGGAGGTGGGAGGCAGATGTTGAAGTCAGAGTTAGTGGAAGTGGTTCATAACAACAGAAATCTGTTCTGAGTTTTTCTTACCCCTTCTTTCCCTCATCAGCAATGGGCTGGGAGGAACAGTACCAGCAGGATGTGTTGCAGCTACTTGCAGACTCTAGTTAGTCTAACCGTGTGGGTAGTCTGGGGCTTTTTGTGGGGTTTTTTTGCCTCTCTTTTGCCAAACCTCTCAGAAGAAGCCCAAACACTTCTGATACTGCATTAAGAAAAAATGTGAACTTTGTCTTAAAAGGCTAAATTTAATGGGGCTTTCTATGGTTTGATTTTTAAGGGCTAAAGGTGATAATGGATTTAATACCAAACCACACAAGTGACAAACACCGATGGTTTCAGCTGAGTCGCAATCGGACTGGGAAGTACACGGACTACTACATCTGGCAGGACTGTGTGCAGGCTGATGGTTCAGTCACTCCTCCAAACAACTGGGTAAACACGAGAAGGGACACCTGCAAATCCCAAGATGGATGCAGGCTGCCTCATAGCAAAAGCAGGTGTAACGCAACTGTCCCAATGTACACTGGGTTATAAATGACTGTTGACAGGTACAAACTGATGTTACTAAATGAGCTAGTGCAGACTGAGATTTAAACCAGCTCAGGGTGGAGGAGCTCCTACTTCAAAGAGAATTTTAAAAATTACTTTTGTTTCTTCACCTCACTGTTAAATCTTCACTTATTGAACAAACAAAAAAAGAGATAGTTGTGAAGAAGTTGTTCACATGTGCCCCCTTCTGTGTCTGGGTACTCTGCGCTAGAAGCTTCATCTCGGCTCCTCTGAAATCATGGTTGGTGGGCAGGGAAATGACAGTGTGTTCTTGGCTTTTTTCCTTTTTCTGGAAGGTGGTGAGGCCAGAAAGTGGCTCACCTATTTCAAATATATTTATTTGAAATTTGAACTGCTGGGTGCATGATTAGGAACTTGTATATTCTAAAAACCTCAAGGTGGAGTCAATATTTTGTACCAGCTAATGTCATTTCTCTTTAAACTTAGAGTCTTAAGAGCTATCTTAGCTTTTGGAGTCTTTTATTATAGAAATTATAAAGTTAATGTTTTAACATGCTGACTGTTGTTGGTGCTTCAAAGGGATAATACCAGATTGCAGAAAGCTCTAAGTTCATAAAGCTTATTACAAATAGTTTTAATGAAAAAGAATTCTAAAAGAAATGTCCCCACCTGTGTTTTCCCCTCTATTCAGAATAATTCCCAGTGAAAGTCTACTTAAAAAAAAACCCCAAGGAAATAGAGCATTGAACAAGAAATACACATGATGAAGCATGACTAAAGGGAGAGCAACTAGCAGGAGAAGGAAATATGAAACATGAGTACCAAAATCTACCCAAAATTTAATCAATTGATTAGGCTTTTTGTGCTTTATTATATGCTTGTAATGCATCACTTCTTAAAGTATGCACAGGAGAAAATGTTTGTTAAATTAAGAGTTCTGATTAATTCCCCCTTAAATGAGCAGGTGAGTGTCTTTGGGCACTCCAGCTGGCAGTTCGACAGTGTGAGAAGACAATGTTATTTACATCAGTTTGGGAAGGAACAGCCAGACTTAAATTTTCGCAACCTTCATGTCCAGCAAGAAATGCATGTAAGTATGTGACCCACTGCTGCTGCGCCAACAGCAAAGCAACTATTTCTATACTTTATTTCTCTGATTATTTGTGCTACACAATTTACAATCTAGTTCAGAGTAATTCAAGGATTGCAGCTTATGTAAACTATTGAAACAAAAAAGTGTCTAGACAAACATTAAGTGTATAAGCAAAATTCAAGCTTTATCTTCTAATGCTTCCAGTTTCAGAGCTACTTTATTCATACTTTTCCAGACTTCCCTGAAGTGAGAGACTCTCCATTTCTTTGTTTAGCTGCCACTTACTCCTCGCAGCGCTTCCAGCCTGAGGTTTTTCGCAAATGCAAATGGCCAAAACAACTATATCAGAAAATATGTCTGGGCAGAATCTGATACAGTGGCTTAGGTACTTCTCCCTCTGTGTCCCAAGACTGCTGTTACTTGTTTGAAGTTGGTGCTAGGAGTCAAATAATCCAACACGACTGCTGTCTGGAAGCAGTTAACTGCCATAAACTCTAGTCTCCATCAAGAGCCAAGGATGAAGGCACTTGGTGGGTTTGGATGTTGTATCGAGGACAACAATTAATGGAAGGATTGATGTGGAAGGTAAAGCAGCTCTTGCACTGAAGCCTGCACTGAAACAGAGTGGAATCACCCAAGGGAGAGAAGTTTTTATCTCTGTCACAAGGAGGTGTTAATTAGCCAGTCAAATGTGGGGAGGGCACCTTGTTTCAGCCAAGAGGTGTTTGCATTTTCAAGAAAGCGAGGCAATGCTGATTTGAATTACAAGGGCTGCCTGGGCTTGTGGATAAGGGGGAGATAGTGAGTTTCGATCTGTCTATGTCTTTGATGACTTTACAGGGGAGCAAGTCAGATGGACAGCCATCACAAGAGTGCTTCACCAAGCTAGGTGGTGCTCTGATGAAACCTCATGCCTGTGTCACACCTCCCTGCAGACAATGTAGAAATCATTAAAATATGGGGAAGTGGGCCTGAGCAGGGAGAGTCTGATAACTGCTGCTTTTTTTTTTTTTTTTTTTTTCTTGAAGTTATACTCCATCAGGTAGTACAGCTAGCTCTAGTGTTCTGATTTAGTGCTTAAGTGTTTGCTACTTTGTACCATTGAACTTTGGTGCATTTCTGTGGCGGTAGTCTTCACAGCTGCCCGGTTCTATGGTGATGGCAACACTGTCTCTCTGGGGCCTCTCCCCCCACTGTGGGCACTGCATGTGCATGAAGAAACAAATAACTTTTGGTCATACTTGTTAACTAAAGCATGAAATGATCCTTGAGCTCCACTAGTAACCTCTCTGCACCTTGGTACTTCCCTTAACACCACGTCTTTCCACTCACAACTTTTTTTCCTTGCACTGCACATACTTTTCAATGGTCCTGGCTACTTATTTTTGAACAGTACTTGATACATTACTGAAGCTCCAGTAGCAAATAGATACTGTATTTCTTATGCAAAGAAATGAATCGAAAAATGCTAAGTTTGGCCTGATAACACCAACTTTTGGTAAATGCTTATGAACATCATTAATTGCTTCAGCATGTTAAAGAATAATCCTTGTCTAGTATTTTAATTTGAAACCCTGTTTCAGAAGGTTAGGAGGACTGAACAGGAAGCAAACAGACTCTTCCAGACAAGCTCAGGTTTTCATTTTAGCCACAGGGTGTGGAAGAGCAATGAAACTTAGGAGCCAGCACGTTGTAGCTTTCTTGCATAAGCAAAAGTAGATCGGTCTCAGTGAATACCACGTCAGCGCTTAATATTTGCACCACTGATATCTGGTGTTGCTTTTGTGATGAGCACATGCATAAGCATGAATTAATTTTTGGTGGATTCAGTATTGGACAGACATCACATCGAGAGCTACTGCTCTCAGAATGGCTCTGTGAGAAGGCACAACTCAGTAAGGCAGAGTCTTTATCTGTCAAACAAAAATCTGCAAAGCTTGAGTGTGGATTAGTTCTACTCCAGCCTATTCAGGCAAGTGTACTTCATACATTTTTAAAAAAGGCAATTCAATAACTGTCTTATAAAAAAATTAAATTCTGTTGTCCTCCCATAAAGAAAAGTATCTGGTCTAAAAGAACATTTTCAGAAATTACACAAGAGGGAATGAACTTTAGAGTTGTTTGTTAAAACTAGAGCAATTAAAACTGTAGTAATGTAATAGCTACTGAAGTAGGATATAATTTTACTAATAGTGACTAACCTCTGAATTTGATAGTGAAATTACAAATCGATAGCAGTTAACTTGGATAATAATTTTCCATGTTCCTGCAAATCAACAAATAAGCCTGAAAACAAAATAAAAAAAAATTCACATCAGTCAAACGAGAGAACAAATATTTTAAGAGCTCTATTGTATAAAAAGAAAATTGGTGGCACAAGGTCTGTGCTGAACAACATTTTCTTGCATATTTGAATCAATGTGTTCTAATTGTGTGCAGCCATCATGGGTGTTCACCAACAACAGCACTTAGCACGAGTCCAATTGTTTTGATGGATGAGATTAGAAACAGCTTTTAGTGAGGCATGCCCTGGCTTTGGTCTTGTGAATTATGGCAGAAGTTACAGACCGGTCTTTTTCTTTTCTCTACTAGATGAAATAATAGGTCATGCTCTATTTAGATCTAAGTTTGACCTGAGATTGACGTGATTCACTTTAACTACTAGTAAACTTTGAAGTACACATAAAAAAATAAATTGTTACACATTAATACCTACTGATAGCTTTTGTTTTCTTTTTAAGTGTGTACTGTTTTGAACAGGATGGGCTGACTTGGAATTCTCGACTTTTACCTTTGTCTAGGATATTATCAGATTTTGGCTTGGCAAAGGAATTGATGGATTTAGTTTCAGCGCTGTTAAATTTCTTTTAGAAGCAACACATCTCCGTGATGAGCCTCAAGTGAACAAGTCACATAATCCAGTAACGTATATGTTCTGTCTCTTTTTTCCCCCTTTATTCCCGCTGCGTCAAGAAGAGTGTATGTTTTTACTCTTTTCGGTCTTAATTATGGCTTTAGGAACACTGAGTCAGTTGTGTCCCTCAGAAGGCAGATGGCTCCTGGGTGCTGTGCAGAGGGAGCACATACAAGAAGCCCCTCCTGGCCTGAGGGTGCAGCTCAGTGAGATAGCTGCAAGCAGGGGCACTGTGGGTGGGAAGAGAATTGTCCATATACACTTCATAGTTCCATTCTGATGCTGTTGCTTTGATATTTCTGTTTAAAATAATTTGCTTTTCAATTTATAGCCTAAAAAGACCAGTCTCGTGATGTTAGTAGTTGATTGCTTGTCTTTAGGGAGCCCACTACAGGAGGTAAGCTCAGACTTCCTGCCCGCTTGGGATCCTGTAGCGGTCACTAGCACGTATTTAGTCTCCATTGCTAGTAGAAATCAGCGTAAAACAAAAAAACCCCTCATATTGGTATTATGTCACAGTGAGGGGTGGCCGGACACGTTCAGAAGCATGCACCCTGTTATTTATGCTATTTGCTTTTGCTGAGGTAGTGAACTTCGTGACATTCCCAAATAGTGCCAGCACTAAGACACTGCTCCCTTGAGTGGGAGTTGGGGATCGCATAAAACTGGCCATCTCCACAAGTTACGTTGCCTTTATGACAACAGTGTTGTCCATCTTTCCAGCCTGGTGTGTGGTTGCTGCAGATGGGCTTGGTTGGTTAGTGATGTGGGTGGACTCTCCCTCTTGAAAGATGGGATCCAAAATAATCAGCCCTCTGCTATCACATCTTTAGAGTTCCCCAAGAGCAGTTCAGCCCTGCACTGTTTGTGTTAGTATGCGAAACTCATTTCAGTTAAAATTTATCTGGACTGGTGCATTGTCTCAGGAAAGGATGGGAAGAATTTGGACAGTTCTGAAATGGAAAATATTGGTGAACTAGTGGGAAATATTGCATTCTTCTTTAAGGAGAGTATCAGAGCCTATTCCCAGCTCTACCATGACTACACGACCACGCAAGTTGGTATGCATGATATCATCCGTAGCTTCCGTCAAACCATGAATCAGTTCAGCAGTGAACCTGGCCGATACAGGTAATCATTATTATAGCTAGTGCATTTTTCTCTAGTATTTGTCACCTTCTTGCTAGCAATAAAATGTTTTTTTTGTTTTTTTGTTTTTTTTAATAACATAATATGCCATTAAAGGTTTTCTTCTTCAAATGCAAATAGTGGTGCATAGGCTATATTACCTCTTCCCCAATGTGCAAGGGAAAGGATTTAAATTGCCCCTGGTAGTTCTGCTGTATCTATGGACTCTGCAAAAGTAAGCAGAATGGGTGACCATTTGGACCACAGAGACATGGTAATTAATCAGCCCTGCTGCTGAAGTACTGTATAGTATTAATAGTACAGTTCACGTCAGATGCATAGTAAGAGATTGTTAAAATTACAGAATGGTGGAGTTTGGAAGGGACCTCTGGAGGTCATCTGGTCTGAGCCCCCTGGTCATCAGGGCCACCTAGAGCCAGTTGCTCAGGAGTGTGTCCCAGATGACTTTTGAACATCTCCAAGGATCCAGACTCTACAACCTCCCTGGGCAACCTGTTCCAGTGCCCAGTCACCCTTGCAGTGAAAAAGTGCTTCCTGATGTTCAGAGGGAATCTCCTGTGTTCCCATTTGTGCACATTGCCTCTGGTCCTGACACTAGGCACCACTGAAAAGAACCTGGCTCAGTCGTCTTTGCACCCTCCCTTCGAATTTTTATATATGTTGATGAGATTCCCTCCCTGAGACTTCTCCACTGCCAGCTCTCTCAGCCTCTTCTCATAGGGGATGCTCCAGTCCTTAATGGTCTTAGTGGCCTTTTGCTGGACTCTCTCCAGTGTGTCCATGTCTCTCGTGTACCGGTGAGCTCAGAACTGGATACCACACCCCAGGTGTGGCCTCACGAGTGCTGAGTAGAGGAGAAGGATCACCTCCCTTGACCTGCTGACAACACTCCTAATGCAGCCCAGGATACTGTTAGCCTTTTTTGCTGCAAGGGCACATCGCTGGCTCATGTTCAACTTGGGGGACCCCCAGGTCCTTTTCTGTAAAGGAAAGCATTGGAAATTCCTGGAATGAAGTTGTGTGGATGTAGATTCAGAAAGGTGAGAGTTCAGTCAGGTACTTAAAACCATTTGTTGACTCTTGTAGATTTCTTTCCAGAAATTTCCAAGAAATATTTCTCTTTGTCTCTTTGTCTGCTTTACAAAATTTTGTTTCTCTGTATTAATCTTTTTTGATGGGGAGGAGGGAAGCGAACATAATTCTTAATGCTGTGTTATTTTCTAAGTATGTCTGACACCATTGCTAGTGTCCTTCCGCTCTGTGCAAACCAAGAATGAGCCAGAAAGGGTTCTTCTGTACTTCTTCGTAGGTTTATGGGTTCTGATGGTGAAGATGACATTGAAGCAACAATGATGTATTACGGAACAACTTTTATCCAAGAAGCAGATTTTCCCTTCAATTTCAACCTAATTAACATGATAAATCTATCAGGCAACAGTATTTTTGAAGCTGTCAACTTGTGGATGAAAAACATGCCTGCAGGGAAATGGCCAAACTGGGCGGTAAGAGATCTAGACCAGCTCTTGTAGAAGGTGCTTGTTCCTATACGTGATAGAAACCTGCAGGTGATAGACTGTTATGGTGACAGACACCCCCATTACACACACATTGATTTCCGTGGAATCATCAGCAGCAGCTGGAGCCTATGGCTGGGCTACAGCAGATCTCCACGTGAAACTCTCAGCTGCCGTAATCAGTTGTTGGCATTGGCCTGTCCTGTCCTTCGATAACTGTTACACTCCCCGTGCAAGGGTAAGGACAAAAGGGAATTTATGATCATGCCTCTCCCTCAGTGTCTCTATTGCAGTATGCGGCATTGGCTTAAACCGCTGGTGAGGATGGGATTGGTACAATTATCAATGGCTGTAAACTGACTCAGTGCATGGATTCTGGGAACCTCCCAAGGCCAGGGAAGAACCAAGCAGGCAGCTGAGGGCAGTTAGCAAAGACCAGCAAGGTTTTAAGTTAGGAAGTATGTTTGGGGTATGCAAGAAATCTTTCCAAAACAAGCACCACCTTCATACAGCAGAGAAAATGGCAGAAATCTGAGGCAACTGTAACAGTGGGGAGTTATTTGCCATCTCTCCTCACTTCTGTCTCACGTGCTGCTGGCGAGGCTTCTGTGTTCTAAATTACTTGGGTCAGAAGTTTGTACTGGCACCAAGATAGGAGATAATTGCCCTCACAGGCCTGGGGGGAAAATTGGTAAAGAATAAAAAACCTACTACCTTGTTAAATTACTTAACCAGTTTCACATATCCAATGGAATTTTATGTGTGTTCATAACAGAATTATGTTTTCTTCAGGTTGGAAGCCCTCGTGCTGCTCGAATTTCATCTCGGATTGGGAAAAAGTATGTCAATGTTATAAACATGCTGCTTTTAACCCTCCCTGGTACTCCTGTAACTTACTATGGTGAAGAAATAGGCATGCAGAACATCGTATCAGAACATGTGAGTGAAGAGCGTATAAACTCTGATCCTGCTTAGTTCTGGGTAACTTTCAAAAATATGAGAACTTTTGTGTAGCTAACCAAACCCAGTCTTTCTCACTGTTTAGATGTTTTTCAGTGTTCTCCATGGCAAAACCACTGGACAGTGTGTGGAAATGGCCAGGCCAGAGACCAGAACCATGGCCTTGATGCACATCTGAACTGCTAGACTGCAATCATGGTCCCTGATTTCTGTCCTCTGCCAGATCAGTCTTGCATGCTTTGCAGTGGTGGTGCTTTGCTTCTCTTCAGCAGAAAGGGTGGCAAGTGCCAGTGCCAGGCCCAGGCTGGTGGTTAGGCGAGGTGTGTTGCAGCCACTTGAGGCAAGAGGAACCGTGTCGCTATCTCCTTCCTCCCACAGCAGTACCCTAATCGCTGTGTCAAAGTCCATTATTTCCTGGCTGCTATTTAAAGGAAATCAGAGTTCGTGAGAGACCACAGCTACGGTCACCATCTCCTGCAGGCTGCTTTGCTCTAGGCACAGGCACCTCTCTGAGCCACAGCCCTCAACAGTGGGCCCAAGCTCTGAGCAAGGGGCCTCCTGAAAGGGGTGGGTGTACAGACCAGCCCTGCTTAGCATTGCATGATGGCAGGCACAAGTGGCTTTCGCTTGTCATGCAGAGTTTTTTAATTTGTCTTTTAGACCCCTTTCTGTAAAGAATTCAGGTACTTGAGCCTGGGAACCAGGTGCCCAGCTCACTCGATCATAGCTACAAGTAACACATGATAGGATGCTTGTGTGTGTTAGATTACAGACGTTTTCAGAAGTAAGTTTATTTAAGGTCAGGGGATTAAAACAAGTGTCAGTGCCTTTCACACTGTGCTGACCTGCCTAACTTCAGTGTTCACATTCAGCCCCTGTTATTTCTTGTCTCTTCTATGATCATATCTGACTTCTATTGTGTCTTGTTGCCCAAGATGTATGGGCATGACTGGAAAAGGTCATGCCCAAAAGGGAACAGCTCAGCTCTGCCTCTTATGACCATTTTTCAGTATCATGAGAACATGGTCCTACAACAGATGCTGTTTTCACTGTGGAAAACTTCTGTTAGGGAACGAGACAGCCTCTAATGATATTACCAATTGTGTTGGCTATCTTGCACCAAAGGGAAGGAGGTACTTGAAGAAGCACAGGATCATCGCCAGGTTTGTCTGATTCAGATGTGAGGAAATTATTCTCTGATTAAAAGGAAATCTCATTTCCTCTGAGAAACACCGAGGTCAAAATACGTCCTGCATTTTCCTCCTGCTGCTGATTACTGCTGACAGAATGATGCTCTTCAGAAAAGTGGCTTGCCCTTGGCTCCTCAGGGTTTACTCTCTTTTAGTAGCGACCCTGTGGCTCATGGCTTTGTAACTACATAAAACCACTCTTCATTCAGCCTGGAGAAGAAGAATCCCTGATTAATGAAAGATGGAGAGTATTTGCTCAGGGTATAGTTTTTAGCTCCAGCATCTGAAACACTTCAGAAGCTGAAAGAAGTAAAGATGAAAGGGAGTGTTACCACTGTTGAAAACTTGGGATTTTTTTTCCCCTGCTTTTCAGAACATGCTAAAATGAGAAACCCATTATTTATAATGTCACGAAGCAAAGTGACAATTTCTATTGTTAAGCTGCTGTTCTGACAAATTGTATTGAAAAGTGCCCTTTATATGAAAAACAGTTTTCATGGAAAACAAACACTGAAAGTATGTGCAAAATATTTTATGCCCTCTTATATAATTAAATTTAAGTGTCAGATCTTTTGGCAAGCTCTTCAGTAACAATGAGGAAGCATTTTCAGAATTTTTCTGAATTCTTCAAAATGAGAACTTCAGACTTTTTACACTGACACTTTTTAATCGGCTAAAAGCTGGTTTTCAATCAAGCTTTTGCACTTGGAAATAATTTTATCTTTCTAACACAAACAATCCTGTCCAAATTGCCACCCTTGCAAACGTGAGCTCGAAGAGTTCTAAGGTGAAAAGTGTGATGGTTACAAAAGGACAGACACTGAATAACATTTACTAGTTGTTTACTGTTATTTTAACAGCATCTCTTCTTGGGACTCTACCTCATATGTTCACTCACTGCATGTCTAAGTATTTGTCTGACAATTCCACATTTTACCCAGTGATGCTGTATCTATGAGCCCATCCATTCTCCATTTCAGGAACTGTCTTGATTCTTATTTTTTCTTTAGATTTGGAGCAGGATTAGATCCTCCTTATTAAATTTTAACTTCAACCACAGAAAGCAATACTGAAATGGTGACCGTTTGGAAGATGTCAGAACATGCTATTCAAGGGATAACTTTTGAATATACTAATCAAAACAAGTGACTTCTTGGTAATGGCTTTGACACCACTTTGTTTTCTAGGTGACCTTTCCACAGAAATCCCCCATGCAATGGGATGGCAAAGTTAATGCTGGTTTTACTGAAGCCAACTGCAGCTGGTTACCTGTTAACTCTGACTACCAAACTGTAAATGTTGAAGTAGGTATCTATACATCTGACAAACTCAAATGGTTTAAAAATGTTTCAATGTCTCTATTTTGCTCTGACTTGTTTTGTAAGTGGGGATTGGTAGTGTAGCTAGTAAGAACAAACTCAAGGGAGGAAAATAAAAAGACATTGAATCCTAACCAATTTTATCAGAAAAGAAAGTCCTTGCATGAAGCAAGGAGTCATTCATATAAGCAGGGCAACTGCAATTGTAGTATCTATATTATAATTGTGGTAATTTGGCTCTTTAAAATTATTAAGGAAAAATAAATAGTGCTGGGGAAATTCTGTTCTTCCCGATAACCTCTGTGTCTGCCACTACACAAATGCCAAGAAAGTGCATGACAAAAAGCAGTTTTTCAGTGGAATTTGCAGACAAATTTGGAGAGAGAAAATTGTCAAAACAGAATTCTAGTAGGTGTGTTCTCAGCAGACTGTGTTGGGTGTGAGAGGTAAGTGGTATTTTCTACATTCAGTGCAGAGAGATGACCCTGTTCATGTTGACTGTTGCAGATCCAGATGACCCAGTCCAACTCAACCCTGAATTTGTACAGAGAGCTGACTTTACTTCGCAACGAGCTACCCATTCATCGGGGGTGGATGTGCTACATCTGGAATGACAGTAATGTTTTTGTCTATGTGAGGGAACTGGATGGGTTAGACAGAGTCTTTATGATGGTTCTCAATTTTGGGCAGGAATTGACAATAGACCTGAAAGCTATAGTTCCTAGCCTTCCATCTGAAGCTGTTATAAGACTAAGTACTAATTTTAGCAATGCTGGTAAAACTGTGAATACCAAACTAATTAAAACTGAAATGGGAGAAGGTCTGGTCCTCGAATATAAAACAGCAAAGCCTGTTCATACTATGGAAGCTTTTCAAGGAAATTGTTTTGTGGCAGAAAAAGCTTGTTATTCCAGTGCCTTCAATTTGCTCTATGTGGGCTGTTAAGTGCAGGAGTAGAAAAACCAGGCTTTCATGTTGACTTCGAAAATGGTGGTTTCAGGGAAATACTAAAAAAATTCAGTTCTCTTTGGCTTTTAAAACTTCATTTGTGCGTAAAATAAATGTCCTGAACAATAAAACAGATATCTAATTGTCTCTCATCTGTACTGGTGATGAGAAAGTATGGTATCATCTCTCCCTTAGGGTCTGTGATGAAGAAAAGTAAACCTGTCCTAAAAAACTGTCCTGTTTAAGTGTGTGCGTTTTGGTGAGGAAAGAGAACAGTTGCTTTCTGGGTGCTGCCCCTTATAGTTGCTGGTCATTAAGAGCTCCTGTGGAATCCAAAGCATGTGGCAGTTAATTGTAACTTTTTTTTAAAACTCCGTCGATTTGCAAAACTTATTCTAAAGGTGTGGCCCTGTATTTGTTAAAATGGGTAAAAGCAAGCAAGCAATTAAGTTGTGATGGCCTACCACTTCTCTCAACTCTTAACAGCTCTGATTATCCTCAAAGTTACAAAATATACCTGATATCCCTAATTCTACGCTCAGGACTGTATTTCCCATTAATTCTCCCTCCCCCTTGCCAAGCTAGAATATATTTGCGTCCTCTTATTTCATTTTCTACCCTGAGGTTGAGGTGAGGTGTGCATATGTCAGTTGTAATGAAACTGTACTGGATGTCACACATGCTCACATGCTTTGGTTTGCCTTTGGTGCACCTACAGTGGCTTATGTGACACAAAGGACGGATAAGCATTTGACTTGGTGCAGTCTGTTTTAGACACAGGGATAATCTGGGGATCTCCGTTTTGGTTTGAGGACCTTATGGCCACATAGTGTATTTTCTACCAACGGCTTGTGCCAGTTGCTGTTGTGAGGTTTGCACCATGCATCTATCTTAACAAGCCATGTGCAGCAATTGCGTGCCTTGCTCAGAGACCAGCTAAGCTATGAATCAGGCTGCTTTAGTGGGGGCATTATTTTTGTTTTACTCTCTGGACAGACTCCGACATCTCCTTCTGGGGTATTTGTCTTGTCTTCTGGAGGGACTGTGGTACCTCCTTTTTAAGACTACCATGGTAGTTAAACTAACTACAAGATTTTGAATCTCCTCAGATGGAAAAGTTCTGCTAAAATTCCTGTTCTTCAGAGGCCATTTCTTCTTTGCAGTTTGATCCCACCGTATGATCTGTATGCTGTTGGTGCTGTGTAGCTAGAAGGGAAATAATCATCATCCCATGCCTATCAGTTTTAGAAGACCCTAGTGAGACTTTTAAATCAAATACTTCTTGGGAGTTCTACTGCCTTGTGTAAAATGTGCTCTCGGAAGAGAGATCTTAGACTGGAAAGGCTGCCTGTACAAAGTGCATGTCTTCACACATTAGGCTTTAAGCACCAACCATTGCGCTTCAGCTCCACTTGTACAGTGCTGCACTGCTTGCTTCTGTGGACAGAACCATACTGAACAAATCAATTAGTACAGAAGTAGCCGCCTGCATTATCTGGCAGGGGAGAAATTAATCTCTTAGTTTGTATGTTTTTTGTGCCATACCCAACTATGAATTGCTTATGCCCATAAAGCAGGGATCCAACAGGAGAGATCCTCTGGAGAAGGTGTTCACTTTTCATATAAATAAAAATCTGACGCAAAGTTCTTCAGGTGGTCAGTGTGTTTATTAGCTATTTATGGGATTTCACAGGATGTTGGGGATGGCATACTTCCTCAAGTTCTTTGTTCAGAAAAGCAAGGTGCCTTGCAACCTAAAATAACAAAAATATTTTATTACAAAATAAAAAAGAAAATCTTTGCACTATAAAACTTCAGGTTCTTGCGCAGCTATTCTCATCTTCCTTTCCCATACTAAACTAAGCAATACCGTGCCTTAATACAGAATGAGGCTTTTCCTGAAATAATTCATTTTGAGAATAACTGCCACAACAAACAACACTTGTTAGGATTTGTTAAAATTTAACAGTAGTAAAATAGGTACCCAACTATAATAGTCTGATATATCAGTAACAAGATGGCAGGTCTTGGCAGTATATTGCTTTTAGCATGCACACTTGTACAAAGCGCAGAATGTTGAAACCTCACTGTAGTAGCATCCTTTGATAGTACAGATCATGCATTTCAAAATGCAACGATCAAACCCATCATATGTGTGTTACTCGTGAGGAAGATGGAAGTAAATATCCTGTATGACAATTTTAAGCACTTATTACTCTACAGTGCAAGACTTTTCCTACCTGAACAATGTTTTGCACAACTTAAAGCTTTTCATTCAAAACTCTCAGCACATTAGTGTGAGTTTAATACTCCTTTGAGGCTTAAGCCATAATGAAGTTCAATAATCTAGCTCTGTCACTGGCTCCTTTATATCTATTAAAAATACATATAGATTACAAAATACATATAGATTACATATGTGTATGTATATCTAAACTCCTGGTTTGTGTGTGTGTATACATAAAAACAGCAGTTGCTCTTGCAATATATATATATATATATAAGCTTGCAAAAGCAACTTTAGTTACAACAGGTTTTTTTTTCTTTTGGTACTTCTAACATACATTCAATGACTGTATGAACTACTGAGGTTGAAGTACCAATTGACGGGACACCCCCCTCAAACATGTTACAGATGTATGCAATAAAGAGAACATACCTCATTCAGCGAATCCTCCCAAGATGAATCACAATGACTGCCAGTTGCCTGGATGTCTAAGATGATATTAGGGATCCAATTTCCTGGAACAATTAAGCTAGCAATCACTTGACATTGAATGAACAAGGAAAAAGCTAAGTGGGGATGTGAGTTGTTTATGGATAGATGATTGTGCCTTCTGTCCTGAGTGAATTTCTCTTATTCCTTAAAAAAAATATAGGGGCTTGCTGTATGAACTGTTTGTATTTCTATAAACTACATATTTGAAAAATGTTTATGTATTTAGCATGTTTGTGCTTTCTCTGAGTCTTTTGGAAAGACATGCTTTTTTCCTTCTGAGCAAAGACCACCACAGCAATTACAGCATCTGCATTCAACTATTGCAGTTGTGCTGCTGACAGGGAAGGGGCATCATGAAACTTAGAAAAGCTAATTCAAGATCTATTTTGGTACTGATGGTAAAAGTCTTTCCCCAGATTAAATAGTACTAGAAAATAATAAGGTTTGAACGTACCTTTTGCTGGAAACAGTCCCAAAGCCTAGTGTTAAGTTTCAGCTATAAAAGCACCTATGCCTTGGCATTGTTGTCATTCTAACTTGGACTAACACCTGCAGTTTTAGCAAACTGGGAAAAGTAGGTTTTTTACAGAGCAGCAAAAATAAGACTTTTAAACATATGTAGTTGAGAACTGCAGTCTGACCGTAGCTGGACTAGACCGTCTGGGCTCACCTAGCCCTGTCCAACAGTCGCAATATGTTGAGGCCTAGGAAAGAGAGAGCCCAGCTCATATTCTCCCAGTTGTTTCCCCCCCATCTCAGAGGGCTTCCTGAGCTGCTTGTGTTTGGTCACTATTAATATTTAACACATACGGGTTTAACTATTTTCAGGCAGGTCTACAATACAGAGATATCAGGTCCCTCTTCAGTCTCTGGAGAGTGCATCTTAGAAGCTGAGGTTTATCCATTTGTCAGTATGACTGCACATCTTATCTTTGCAGGTAATGGAAATTATTTCAGAGCTTTAGATACTGGATCAGATTGTACAAATGAATGCTTTTAAGGAGGAGTCAGTCTCTGTGGTGTTTAATTACATGACGGCTTATATTTCTGGTATAGTTAGCTCCATATATCTGTAATATTCTTACCTTTCTCACTCGTTCTGCTGGCATGATCTAGTGCAGCCTTCCTAAGTTTCTGAACATATCGTAAAACTCCTGTTAATGGTACTCGTTGATCATTTTCATATGCCGTGATAAAAACTGACGGATAACACTGAGATTAAAAACCAAAACTAATTAAACACTTGACAACTGGTTTTTCTCATAAAGTAACAAATTTTTTTATATTTACCTTACTATCCTAATTGTTATGGTTCTTCTAAACCCACATCTATTACATAATTACCTGCTCTTAAAAAACTGCTTTTATCGCTCTGACTGCAAAAAGTATTTTGGTCTGAAAAATGACTTCGTGTTAGGGGATCATCTACTTGCAAAAGGTAATAAAAAACATCCTCTCCCCACTGATAAAGGTTTGATATGTGTCTGCTCACTGATGATTGCATGAAGTGGTTCACCTTAGAACAGTAGTTGAGGTTTACTCTTGCAATCTTTCTATGCGTAAAAAGTAGTTGGCTTTATATAGTAAGATTTTACTTAATGAAGTTATGCAACACAGCTAACATGTTACTTCAGATAAATAATTCCTCTGAGATTACAATGTCAAAACTATAGTTCCTTCTCCATTTCATTGTTTGCCTCTGAAAAGATATTTAATCAGTGGAAAATACTTCTTTCCTCCTGTGACAAAGTCTGCAAAACCCAGCAGAACAACAGAAACCCCCCACAAAAGGAGAATGTATTTTACATGCTGAGGTTTGTTATATGACAGAATAACCAATTGCTTCCTGGCAGTCCTGTTACAAAAGCAGTTTTTGAAATCTATTAATCATTTACAAGAAAGCATTTGTTTAATTTCAGTAGTCACAGATAACTCCAAATATTGCTACGATTATTACTGAGAGAGTTTGTATTAATGATTCTTTCTAACACAAAGCAGCAGCTCAGACAATTCTAAAATACTAGGTTTTCAAGCACTGAAAAAGTAAAAGAGACTTCTTTAGAAATTCCAGTTATCCACTTTTTTTTTTATATACTTTTAAGCTTTATTATTGTAGTATTCCACACAGAAAGCATAGTTTTACCTGTGGCTTAATATTCTGGTATGGACAATAGCTTTTGATATCCTCCATACATTTTTCATCTGCTAATGGATTTCCCCATTCTTCCTGTTCTTCAATTGTCAGTGGCAGATGAGTTTTCATCATTGTATTGAGAACATCTACGAAAGGAGCCTTAGAAGTTATTAAAAAAAAAAAAACGCAGTTGGCAAACAGGACACAGGACCTATTGCCTTGGTCAAGGCTTTCTCAAACAAGTGAGGAAAGTGAATTCTGAATAGGAATGTTTCCAGTTCTAAAACTGGTTGAATGAAACAGAAAATGCAGTTTAACGTCATAATCCATAGAAGGTCTGCAGCACCTCACCTGTAAAACCATGGCTCTGATAAGTTCTGGATCAGTGTTGCACAGAGCTCCCGCAAGAACTCCTCCAGCACTGGCAGCTGCTAGTGCTGTGTATTTTGGTTGAGAAAATCCTAGCTCGTGCAGCAGCATGATGCAAGCCTTAAGATCATGGAGACCTTTGAGTTTATTATGCTGACATCCATCTTTGTGCCAGCTAAGGCCTAGCTCTCCTCCACCCCTGAAATTTAAAACAACTCAAGTTGGTGTCTCTTTGGAAAATGTTACATGGCAAAGCGTCGGATAATGAAAGAGTAGCAGCAGCCACAGAACTGCAAAACCATAGTTCACCTTCCCAATTAACTCTATTCTTGTTGTTACCCTCCTTTACGGCTAAAACATACAACATACAAACAAAAAAAATATCTGTGCACGATGACTAGTGAAAATCCTAACTGCATAAGGCCACTCTGTGCCCTTGTGTCCTGGAACTCACACCAAAAGCATCACTTTAGGAAATGACACTGTCATTGCAGGCAATCCAAAATCTTTTTATGCAGGAAACTATTAAAAATAACTAAACCACTTTCAATACTTGTATCACTAGCACTTATTGAAAACAGTCTAACAGTATTTCTCAGCTCCACAACAAGAGTCTCAAGATTTATCTTGTGTGTAGCTTAAATTTTGAGAGTCTTTTTTCTTTCCTAGTTTGTAAATTTCAAATACTCCTTGAAATGTTACGTTTTGTAATGCAGAATCTTTAAATTTTATTCCTTTCTATGCAACCACAATTTTGGTTCTAAGTCACCTGAAGTTTCCTTATTCAGGTTGCAAGTTTAAAATGAATTACCTGATGAGTCTGCCAAAATTCTTCATCTTTGGATGAAGAATGCATCTTAAGATACATAGAGGGGTGGGAGGAAGAAGAGCACAATGCTTGCACTGAATATAGCAGACTGAATACATTTGTATGCTGAATTTGTTTTGGAACTGGTATTTCAAACCATTGCTCATTCTCCTCTTTGCTTCCCCTCCCTAAAGTGAGTCTTTTGTTATCTCCTTTACCTACTGAATTATCATCTCAATGAAAATGCAAAGCCTACTGTACATAGTGGTTTTATAAAAGTAGTAGAGTTGTAGCTAAACTGGAGACAGAGGTTTTAGCCAATAAAAGAACAAGGGATGCTGGTTAAATGCTTAGTTGTTGCTGTAGAAGGCATATGGCTTTCGGAAGACGCAGACTGAATATTAGTATGCAATGACCTCGGAAAGAGAGGGAGGTAGCATGTCATTGCAATTTGAATGTGTTATCAAAATTTTTCGTGAGCAAAGATGAGACGAAGCAATGAGATTTCAAATGATTAAAAGTTACATATGACCATCTTGTTGATTTAAGAAATCTAAATGCAGTATGTGGTCTTGAAAGTATATATTTTTTTCTTGAGGTAATTTTTTTTTGTTTAAAAACTGCTTAAAAAAAAAATCTAAAAAGAGATAGAAGTGAAAACCTGAAGAATTAGGTGTAGTTACATGAAAAAAAAATATTTCTGTACCTCTTCAGTTGCATATCAAGAAATATCTGTATATCCCACAGATTAAAATCTTAATTCCATTTTATATTTGACTTACCTAACATGGCAATATGCTAATATCCAACCCTCTTCAATTAACATCAGCTTCTCTTCTTTAAAGCTCATGTTCAAATCTATGCCATAAGCTCCATATACATGAACTAGAAGTGGTTTCCTGTGTAGCTCTTTAGAATTCTTATTATGAAAAACTGTAATTGGCACCAAAGTTTCATCCTGGAAATGAAGGAGTATTTTACAATAAAGGACATTTCAGAAATCTCAATGACACATGGCAACGAAAACTTCAATTATTTATTTTAAAATGTGTTTTTTTGATTACAGTAATTTTTTTCACTTAGAATGTACAAAGCACTCTTGAAAAATAAAGCGAAAGACTGAACCTCTGCTGCGTAGGCTTACAGATGCAGAGTATAAAAATTATTTAAGTGCAACACCTAAGGAGTTTTTAAACTACCAAAGCACCCAAGTCTTCCTTCCCCCTTTAACACCAAGAATATCTATCATTAACAAAATAGTTTACCACTTACTGAAGCAGAAACTCTTTATTAACATCTCAATTTTTTTTTAAACTCAGGCTGTTAAAACTTTCCTTTCTTGATCTATACTGTGCAGCTGGTTGTGGGGTGTTCTTTTCAACAGCTGGCATCTTTTTAATTTATCATGGAGAGTATGATACCATACATCAACTAGCAATTCCAAGTTACGCTATATTAAGATTCTTGACTCATTGTATACTGTTATCTCCTAGAATACCCAGGTTAATGGAAAAAAACCATCATGACTCTTTCTTGTTCTTCTCTATAGCACTGAAGAAAACACCCACTGTTTAGTAACTATAGCACCAACTGCTCTTTACTTTTTTTTTTTTAATCTCTACTCCCTGCCAAATGCATTTCTTTAAATGGGTAGGGTGGAAGGGAAGAATAAAGGGAATAGGAAAGGACTGGAAAAATCTTACCTTGCTTTTAGCTAGTAAACGTGTAGTGTGACAATTCATAATAATTGGTACCTCTTGCACAGCTGGTTCAATGAGATTATTTTCTTTAAATGAATATGCAAAACGTTTAGGGGGGTGTACTGGGGAGGTGAGCTGAAAATAGCAAGTGCTGGTGGTATGTTCAGGATGAGATTCCAATTCAAATTCACAGGCCCACGCAGGCAGCTGAGAAAACATGGCATTTCAAGTGAGACCCTTACACTGCTTCTGTAAATTTTGCCCAGTGTGTCCTTCAGAATAAAAGATTTTGAACATCAAGCTAATTATCTTCAGCTTGTATGTAGCACAATCTACATGTCTTTTAAATTCAGTAATGAAACAGTCAAAAAGTAAAAGACTTTGGCAAACTTTTCCTCTAAGGCCATTGGATAAAGTTCAACAATGAAATAAAAAAGAAAAAGAAATCAAAATCCATTTAAAATGGGCATTAGTACAGATTTTTTTAAAAATTAAAGCATCCTTTGAAATGATTCTGCATTGTTTTTAAATTTTAGATCCTATTTCCCCTCTGATTTCGAGTCCTATTTCAACATGTTATACAGCCAAGTCCGTGTCAGTTGTTATGCTTTTGCTGTGAGTTAGCTTAGTAATGCTAAGCCACTGAAAACCCCTGCCTCTTAACTTTGTTCCTAGTGCCAGCCATTGTGAAGAACAAAACCTTTCCTGGCACATTCACCCTCAGACACTTACTGCTATTACATTTAAGATTTTAAACTCTGCTAAGAATAAAAGAAATCAAGATTCATTCTTTGAGAGCAGCAGGGATGTAGTCAAACCCTCTGCCAGGCCACTACTTACTTGGGTTATGTTGCTAGAGACTTTTGAAATGGCAGCAGAAGTCCAAGTTCTCCAGAGTAACTGCAGACCCTTTCTGAATAAATAAACTACGACCATTTTCAAAAATGAAGGTTTCAGAGACCATACAGCGTACTTTGTCGAAAACCTTTTTCTGCAGCAGTTTTATGGAATGCAGCACTGGTAACTTGTCACAATAAACTTGTGAGTACTTCAGATTGTATTTTTCAGGCAAACAAATCAATTAAGTATTTCGCCTGAATGGTCTCCACAAATCATGGTTTTAAACTTAATCACTTTGGTTTTAATCCACAAGTATTTAGCGACAACTAGGAAGAGAAGAAATACTTTGCACAAATTGTACTGCAATATCACCTCTTCCCATTTATTATGGGACAGCATCCACGTTTGTATTCTGCATGTTCTAATATTTCTTTTGAGGGAGGGCCAGGCTTATTTCCTTGCTTAGAATGATGAATGTAACTTAAAATAGGCCCAGTAAAACTAAGTAGAGTGTTTAGGGAATTAAGCCCTATTTTACACTAGAAATCAGCTGCATTGTAAAGAGCTTGACAGTAATAAATTGAAGAACTGACTCATAGGATAGCTGCTGTCTAACTTTCTAAGTGCTCCAATAAGCCACCACATGACATCCTGAAGAACAGACAGAGGTGATGCAATTAGTCATAATGAGAAACTTGGCAGTATTATAGTTTCCAAACCATCTCTACACTTCTACTCTTGGAATTTACCTTTGCTTTCATTATGATATGTTAAAAATATTAAGCAGTGCTGGAAAAAATAGTACGTTGCTTAAGTCAAGCTAAAACATACCTTCCTTGACTGAACTGAATGGGAAACAAAAGAAATCACATTTAAGTAGAGATGACCAGCATTCTTCAGGAACAGAATACAGTGATCACTGAACATCTCCAAGTCTACTAGCTTGGTTTTCTCTTCCAGCGCATAAACTAACTGCCAGTTCTCCATGCCACTAGAAGCTACTGGTGCCTTCATCAACTATAAAAACAAAAAAGAACTTTGCATTACTAAGATGTACTAAGAGTTACAAATGAGATGTACAGACATATAGGTGATCTCATGCAACATTTTTATTACAATAAATCATTGGTTTGTATCGGAGGATTTTGCCTGACTAAAACTGGAGGGTTTTACACTCTCTTTACTTGGGCAAAAATGGAAGAACAATTCAGTAAGATTTGGAAAAGTAAGTTCAGATTAATCTATAGAAGATTTTTATGCAGTAAGTGCTTTCAGTGTGGCCAGCATAACAGTAGGTGGTTTGGTTATACAGACCAAGATCACTAATGTAAATTTTAATATAGGGGAAACAACTGTTAAAGCATACTCATTTCCTGATGTTGCCAGGAGTTAAAATCAAACTGGCACATTACAGGCAAGACTCCATGTACTACTATCAGTCCTTCAATCCATGCAGCTCTCTGTAATTCTCTTAAATTAATTCAGTAAGCTGCGAAGCACAGAATTAAAAGCCAGCCTTATTATTTCTATATGATCTGCAACAGGTATCTGAATGAATCCTATGAATCTTATTATCAGTTGAAATTACCTTATATACTGCAGGTTCTCCATAGGTAGTAAGAATATATAACTCATCATTTCTGTGCTCAATATGGTAAATGACCCCTTTTGTTCGTGCTTGTACAAGAGCAGGTAACTTAAAAGGATGTCTACAGTCAACGAGCCAAACTTCAGAAGTTGTCTTGCTGTTGCTGTTGATAGTGAGAAAGCGCCTATCTTTTGTGCAATGTATGTCCACAAAGAACCTGTAAGGAATAATTAAAAAGAAAAATTTAAATTTTATTAGTATTTTAAAAATACATCTACTGTTTCAGAATTATGGGCTTCCATTTGCAAGGTAAGAAAGCATGCCTGTAAGTAGGCTGGAGAAATTACAGATTACTTTGTTTCCAAATCCACTCCTGCTGCATTTATCCTGGGATTTAAAAACCCACAATCTTGGGTGTGGAACATGAAATCTGCAAGGAAAGCAGTTCAGTTGTTGCCCAACTGAATCCAGGTTTTTGCATCACTGAGATAGACTGGAAGCTCATTGATGTATATAGGCTTTAAAATTCAGGCAAAAAGTAAAACTTTTTATAGAGCTCGTAACCCTTTTTTAAATTTAAATTTAAATTTTTTTAAAAAGTAATAACAATTCAATTAAAACTAATAAAGGGTATAATCTGTGAATAGCAATAACAAAAGAAAAGTAGGAGCTATTATAAAGATACATTTATAAAAACTTCACTGTTACTGACCTAACTTTGTCTGAAGCAAGTAAGACAAAAAAGACTATTTAAAAAAAAAAAAGCACAGAGGCCTATATGAGACAAGATGAACAGTGTTGCAGTGATAAAGCTGGAAACTAGGAACTGGTTTTGGAACTATCTAAGAAACTAGGAACTACCTCCTAGTTTTAAATGCTTCTAAAATCTAATAACAGAAAACAATGATAGCCAGTGGTGGATGCTAATATTAGACAAGTTCAGGCTGAAATTCGATTCAAATTTCTATAAGTCATCATAATTAACTGGAATGTCATATCTTGAGACATAGCAGTTTCTTTGCCATTTTGAATCTTAAGAGTGGATGTCTCTAAAAGTAAAACTGTCCAACACAAAGATCCAGGAGATTTCATCAAGAAATCGCAGGGCTGAGTACCATAATCTGCGTTCTACAGATCAGATACATTACTGCAATAATGATCCCTCTAGACTTCAAAATATTTGCCGGGTGAAGGAAAGGATGCTTCAGATAGCATTTCAGTGCCTTTAATTGTTTGCAGGTGGAAGAACTCCATTTTTTTTTGTACTATTGTTTTTTTCTAATTGCACCCTCTTGACATCTTTAGGAGGATAGGCACAGCAGGGGATCTGAAGTCTGCAAAGAATCAGCCTCCTGCCTCTCTAATACACACGAATTTGGCAAGAGCGTGGCACTCCATTCAGTAGAGATTCCAACAGTTTAGCAATGCTGACCTTACCTCTAAGAGAGTCAAGCTGAAATACAGGTTACACTTCTCCCCAAAGACTCTGACCTTGATATTACAATTTTTTTTTGTCTTTGTAGCTTTTTTTTAAGTCCACAAATTTTCAGCTTCTAAAAAAGAATTGTTTGATTGCACCTAAAAGAGCTGGTAAGATGTAAAATGGAACTGCTCAATGCAATACAAAAGAATGTCTTGCCATCTCCAATGAACAAGTGAGCTCAGTTATGGGCTGCAATAGCACATGAACCTTTAGATTAAGTTTCTAGTAGATTTACTGTAATGACTATGACCTTCAGAATTATACCAACAGTTTCCCTGTGGGGAAGTGTCAGGTCAGTGCAACTTGATTTTCCAAAAGTATGCATCAAATGCAGCTGGAACAAAATGATCTTATTTATTCCACCTCAAGTGCAGATTTTTTTTTCTGTTTTTTTTTTATTTTTTTTTTAGATGAAAGTATAAATGAAATTTATTTACTGGACATGTAACTTGAATTAAGAATAATCACAAACATTTATGGAATACTGTATAAATCTACCACATGCTACACAGCTGAAAAACTAGTTCTGCACTCAATTTACCACTGCTTAAACAAAGGTTATTGAGAGGGTATTCAGTCAACAATAGTTCTGTCTCTGGGAATGCTGTAATGATTTTGCTCATCCATTACCCAGAGCAAGGATTAGCCTTAAAAACTTCAATGTATTTTAAAAGATGTATCAGACATCAATAGCAGAGAAAACAAAATGAAATCCACAGTCTGATTTACCCTATGTGAAACTGTCACATGTTCATTAAAGGACACCCTGACCTGAGGCTGACCTTGACATTTATAAACTCAGCTGAACTCGTGAGGTAAGAGAGAAAAGTTAAATCTCTGTTGATCACAGATCAAGAAGAGAACAGAGCACATTCTCAGACTGCATAAGGCACTACTGACAGCAGAACACAACTTAAAAATGCCTTTTACCATTTGGAATATGATACGGAAGAATTTGTTTTCCAAACCAGTTATATTTTATATACAAAATACTCTAGAGTATGTAAAGGACTTGTTATATTTTAGGTAAGTATTACCTTGCATCTTGTTCTGTATAAACTAACTTAGTATGTTTCTGGTTAGTGAAAGTGGTCATAAACACATTCTGGCATTTAAGGTTCTTCTGACTTGTGTAATACAGAACATCATTTGTAGCCCATTCTGGAAAAAAGACAAATGCATATCAAATTTGGAACAGTATATACTATTACTGAGAGAAAATGGAGCTCCATGAACACTGGAACCAATGCTGCAAAAGGTGGGTTGCAGCTGACATGGAACTGAGGACAGTACTTCTACATCCTAGAGGCTGGGGTAAGCCACAAAAAGATTTTTCCATGTTTTCTCTGAATGCCACAGAACAAGAATCTCATAATATATTAAAAAAAAAAAGACAGAGGACAATGTTACAGGGCCCAGGAAGAAGCAGCTCTTGACCCTGTGGGGGTTCGGGAGGTAAAAGGAAAATAGATGATGTGTGGCTGTTTAAAACTGAGCAGAGAAGCAGAGGTTTACATGGAGTCAGCAAGATAAGAGTATGAGCTCTGCACCACTGCATGTGACTGCATACAATCTATTTAGAGAAAAGAGATGATGCACGTGCCCCATGGGTACTGCCGATATAAAAATTCCCCAGTTTGCTATGCTTGTATATGTGTTCACCAACATTAGAAACGTGCAAATACAGGAACTTTGGTATTCTGAAGTTTAGTAATCTGACTGATCCAACCAAATTACTGCTATCTCTGCTGCTCCTACAGCCACAAGAATGATGTTTAATGTATATGCTTTAAAATGCTGCATGCTGTTTTATGCATAAATACTAATTGTCAGTACAAAACCTGAGGAAGTATCACACTGAAGTAATGCAAACAATTTGCTATCTGAACAGCAACATGGCTCCAAAGTGCAGGGGCAGCTGAGGTTTCACTATGAATACAAGCCTTTAGAAGGGAAATCTAAGTTCTTCTGGAGCCTAGCATTTAAAAAAAACACAGATGTAAATTTTCATAATCTTTCATTTGTCTACTTGTTACTGTGTATAATGCAATACAAGCATATACTCTGCAAGTGGTCATAAGACTTAATTCTCTTGCTCATGACTGAGCAAGAGGTACTTCAATCATTTCCAAGGCCAAGCTGAGTGCCTACAGCTACCAGTGGTTTTGGTTGTAGCTGTAAGGGTTTAATAGCTAGGACATTTCTCAAAAAGATCTTCATATTGCAAAGAATTATGTCAGTAAATTTTTAAAGAAGTGTACTGAATTAAATGAAAAGAATTATATGCATGACTGTTCAAACATGTATAAATGCTTGCTTTTACAATGAAGGAAAACTTGTATCAAGAAAGCAGTCACTTTCATCCACATCAGGTAACTTGCCACTGTGCACTGTGGACAAAGTCTTAAATAAGGAACAATTCAACAGCTAATAGGATTAAAACTAAAAAAGCTGCTTCCTTATATTTTTAAAAATATTTTAATATTACCTGTAGACTAACAAAAATGTTGTGTTGAAAACTGGTGTGATCCACAGGATATTTATAAACAACTTACCAAAACTAAATACATTCGTAATTACTTTTTCCATGACAGGAAAATGACCAAGTTTCATAATAACGCAGGTTGCCTCTTCAGAATTTTCACTTTTTAAGCTGATAGCCATGTATCTCTGATCTGGTGAAATTCTGATCCGTTGAATAAAGGCATCAGAAAAGCCAAGATCTTCAGTACTGAATAAAATGTCAACATTTCCTTCATCTACTGCGTAAAAAGAGAGAGCAAAAAAATCCTGTAATTAAGGCACTGTCAAAATGAACAGTGATTATTAATGCCTGTATTTAACAAGTCTGCCTACAATATTCACAAGCATACTACTGGAATTTATTAACACCAAATATTTGTCTTGCAAGATATTTGCAAATGCACTTGGTAAAAATAAAAAATTACGGTTCTGGGGGATAAAAGATCTTGTAGTTATTATAAAAAATATTTTAAAAGTGTAGATCTTGGCTTCTAGTAAATGTATTAAGAGTTCAGATAACTAAAACACAGTTGCTTTTACTAAATACAATTAGTAATTTTTTTTTCCACTCAGAAATAAAAAAGCATAAATGTGGTTTTCCTTTTTTCAAAATGTTAAGTTAGGGCTCTGAAAATAAGTGATTTCTCTCTTTCCTCTCCAGAAACTTGCCTAAGTATCAATAGATACTATTCCCTAACTCTTTTCATCTCACCTTTTCAGATTCAGGATTCTAGAATTAATCAATCATTAAAGAGTTTTCTAAAAGTATTTTTAGCTTAGTTATTTTAAAAAACAGAGCAATTAAACTTTAAGACAAGTACATTGATACATGTACATTTTTAACAATCGTACCACATTACAATGAGAAATCCCTTACCATGATCTGCTTTTGAAAGAAATATGCAGCCATTCTCTTCAAAGTACACATTCTTTCCAAACCTGATCTGTTCAATACAAAAAAACCATGTTTCAAGTCCAACATATAGTTACAATATTTCCTTGGAATCCCTATATTCAGTCAGTGTTTTCTATAACACAGTTGCAACATATGCAAATACCAGAATATATAGCACATGTATTTGATACTAAAGAAGGAATCGCACCCATCAGAAAGGTTATTTCAAATTTAGGGTACTTAAGCTACCTATACCTGCTCTAAATTTAACAAAAGGTTCAGATCACCTGCAATTGCTCTTGTAACTTACAATGTCTTATATTTTTTATCAGAAAGTCAGATGATTATTGTATCTTTGCTTGCTTTTGCCTATGGTGAAATTAAGGTAAATCCAGTATCATGACAGGTATAAGCTGTTCTAAACATATGCTGTTACTATCCAAAATTATTACAATATTCAAAACTTAAAAACTACCACCATAAAATATTCAGTAAAACAGCATTTTATAGCAGGAGTGGCTTCACTGCCTTTTATTTGTACTCAGTGATGAGAAATGTTTGTATTTTTTGCCACTTACCCTTGGGCTTCCCAAACTGGATGCATACTTGTTGTGCAATTCTTCTAATTTTTCCTTGATTCTTTTTGTCATAGCTTTGTATCTTGTTGAAGTCTCCTTCCAGTTCTCCTGCTCTGATTTCACGAGATTCTTGTACAAAAGCTCTGATGTTATTATGGATGTATGTTGCTTCCTTTTGGAAGGGATTTTTGTTC
>NW_010118215.1:0-3386 GCF_000699245.1 Pterocles gutturalis | reverse complement strand
AGATAACAACTGCTACAAGCCAGCACTCTGTATTCTAGTATGAATATATTGAGGCAATAGTGATACTTCCTGAGCTACAGAGCCAAAACCAACTTTGTGTTATTACAACAGTATGTGCCATTAAAAAGAAAAAACACAATTGGAAAATTTTTTCTTTTCAACTCTTTCTGATCTTTTAAGGAGGCATTGTCAAATGCGCTTTGACACATCTATTGAGGTCTTCTCTTCACAATTTAGGGTGGTATTAATGTATGTTCTTAATTGATCATATGTAAATATGTTTGTTCTTGTTCTAGAACTAGTTTTGAGTTAACTTTTCTGGAATTCTGTTATTTTTCCTTCTTCAGAGGTGTTTTCTTGTAATTTTCTTAAGAGTCAGTATGATTTCTCATTTCCTTTCCTAGACAACAAACCCACTCCCACCTCTGTCCCTGTACCTAGGAGTCCTAGCAGCTTGTTCAGGTTCTTGCTCTACCTCCTCAAAAGTGTTAATATAAATGTTCATAAGGCACAGAATGAAGTGAAGCTGTAAGCTGATATAGGTTCTGCAACAATTTTATCAGGTATAAGCTTAAGGGTCTGGTTTTCCATGATCCATCAAGACACTACTGCTACCTCACTGCCAACAAAGCTGTCTTCTCTTGTAAAAAAGTTAAAAATGTGTTAAAATTGCTACCACAAGGCTACTTATTTTTGCTTGCTGTAAAATCTCATTTGATTGAATAATAACCTTAACAACATAACACCGCACAGATCACAGAAAGTAGCAGTTTATAACATTCAGTGTATTATGTGAACGTGTCTAAACTTAAAAAGCAGTATACGCTTTCTAGCCCATCCTCACTTTGCATCAAGAACTGTCGGTTTTGTTCCTGGTTTGTCTTCACAAATGCATGAGATCTAAAATGTGGATGTTACGAGTAGACTTTGAAAGGAGGAGGAACTATCTGCTCCAGTTACCAAACTCCCTTTGAACGTAAAACGCATCATTTATGAGAGCATACGAGTGTTCATTACTGGTTCAGACCAATGGTCCCTCTAGCCGAGTATATCAAATCACAAACGCAAGTCAAAAAAACCCCTGAAAGCCCTCCTAATTGGTCAAGGTGAAGAAACTGCAGGATGTGTTAGTTGTACTATGCTCTCCCCAGTCACTGGAAAAATTGCTGTAAGAGAACATCATTCCCCAATCCAGAAGCAACCAAACAAGAACCCCGCAGTGGCCACAAAATAGATACTTAGGGAAGCATAAGAGCCAGATAAACACAGATTATATTCCCTAACCGGTGTTCCCCCAGCCTTCAAGGATTTTAGCTCAGGAATCTTCTGAGCTGAAGGTGGTTTCTGGATATTTAAAAAGTCTCTTTAATTTACATGTATCACCTCCCCTTATACCTGCGTAAAATTTTAGCATTCACAACTTATTTTTGTCAAGTCCCACACTTTATTAATCTTTTGATGATTCCCCTCCTTTTCACTGTATTTCTTTGGAAATATTATATAGAGCTGGTGGCCACGGTGTAGATATATATTAGAGTTACCATACAGCTCCCTGTCTGGGGAAAAAACAGTCATCTAGAAGAGCATCTAAAACAATTTTGAGGATCTCAGTGACCATAAGTTTGCAAACATTTGCTCCAAAGCAAACAGGCACAGCTTCCTTTCAGGTGAAAGCCACCTGTTTGTATCCTGGAACCACGGTCATAGACCAGCATTTGTAACTGTTAGTGAACTGCCAATGAAGAAGCAGAACCACACGTTCTCATCCATCAAGACTTCATATGTTCTTGAAACATTTGTTTACATTTCAGATACAGACTTAGGAACTGTTTACATTATGGTTAGAAATAGGATTACAACAAGATGATCTTTGGGTCACCTTTGAAGAAACACTGACAACTTGAAACAATTTTAGAACAACCACACATCCATCTGAAAACATGTTTAAGATAAAATAAATCAAAACACCCATCTTTTTAAACAGCATATGCATTATGCATATGAATTGATTTATAGGCTGTCATACTGCAGTAAGTTTTTATAATATCTTTTGCAAACTCTGTAAAATACTCTCTAGCAAACACAGAAAGACCTGAAATTATTTCAGACCATTTTCTGTCTCTCTGCATCATACATTGCCACCCATTTATACAATATTTACTTACAAAAACAAATCCAAGCACCTTTTCAAGTATATTTTATCACATGAATACAGTTATGACAAGTCAATAGAATATTTTAGTATTAATATGGTGCAAACCATTACTTACTGGTCAGCACAAAAAGGTCAAGTTTTGTTGAACCAGCTCACAGTGCTTAAATCTGGTGTTGTCAGCTGGGACACTTTGGCTCTACACTAGCTGATCTCTCCCCGCAGTTTTCTCAGATTTTCAGAAAGATCTGAATCTTTCTGGAAGACAACAATTTCTTAGAAGTTGCTACAGTAGAAAAATAAATCAAAATACAGCTTTACAACAAAACAGTATAAGAAAGTTGAACAATGGTATATGTCTTTGAACATAACTGAAATCCTAGTATTTATTTCCAGGCTTCAAACCCTTTAGGAAAAACATGTTTCCTTGATATCTGAAAAATATGGCTGGCTTCCTTAACAGATGTGCCAAGGTGGTTGTCAACATAAGTCTATACTTAAACAGCATACCTTGCAGGAAAAGAACCTCCGTGGCAGGATGCTTCCAGGCAGCACAGTCCTGTGTGTGCATGCACTTCCTGAACAGTCCAGGATGTGGCATTTTTTGGGTTTTATTTTACTATAAAGATGTATTGTTTGAAGATGGTTATGCTTAGTGTGGTATTTGACACTGAAGCTCAGCCCTTGGAGAAGCCTTTGCAGTCCAACACATGATGTCCTAACTTGCATTTCTTGATAGTCAACCTGAAAGTCTGAGAATCCAAAACTGGTCAATTAAACTGTGTATGTGAAATATACACAACACAAACTGAAGAGAAATCTTCCTCTTTCAAAGAAATGAAACTGATTCATCAGGTAAACCAGGTGAGAAGGGACAGTAAAACCTGGGCTGTTCCTTAACAACTGGTTCACGGAGCACAGCTGGCGCGTTCACCTGCTTTGTTACTTACTCCAGAACGTGCGCGGCTCTAGTGACACTGCTCGTGGAGAGAAAGCAAGGTGCAGCTGTGCACGTTAAAATGCTGAAAAACCAAAAACCGGAAACGTTTGGGGAAGTCATGACCCCCCTCCAGCTCCCTTTACAAGTATCATACCAATAAAATCACTTTATCTCAAGAGGGTAACTTGGCAGTAAGAGGTGAAGCCCCCTCCGCAGGAAACCTGACAGGTTTGCAGCTCTGAGGGGGGAAAGGCCCCGCGTGTTCCACCGCCCGCGGTCCCGCTCCCCCGTCCC